>NW_015113105.1:163121-165252 GCF_001443285.1 Poecilia latipinna | reverse complement strand
AATTGAATAAAATTTAACAGCATTGATAATCTCAATAAACATTTATGTATCTGTGGTCTGTTTTAAAATATTAGCGTTTATGGGGCCCTTGAAGCCCTTGGGGGCCTGATGGAGCCGCTGACTTAATTTGGATTAAACAGAAATGCAAATTTGTTGTTTTTAGACTAGTTGTGGGTTTAAATAGCATTTCACTGGAGATCTTTTCCCGTAACATATAATTACACAGTAATACTTTTATATTTCCTATCAACTTAACATCTTTTAATACAAAAACACGGTGGACCACCGGTGGACCGCCTCGACGCCCTGACCACCGGGCTTAGCAAGTTTTCTGGGGGAAACCCTGAATTGGATGCGAGTTGGGTGTCAGACTAAACTGCTCTGGCAGCCGGAGTTTCTCTGAAACCAATCAAGAGATTCCCTGATGTTTGAAGCATTGTTGGCCCGCACAGACATACACACTCTATATATCTTCAGCTTCTTATCTGGAATGTTCTTATACATTCCTCAGTTCGTCTGTCATTGATTTATGGAAAGTTTTCCAGAATCATAAGCGCTGTACCTGCCTGAACTGTAAATATGAATAAATTTGACATTAAACATAATGAAAGTTGAAAGTGTTACATCATTTTCTGCCTCCTTTTTTAGCCTTTGCATTTGGCAGCATTGGCAGCAGGCTAAATTGACAAAGGTAATGCAGTATTTTAACTCCACAATAGAGAAAGTCTTGTAGTTTTAGTAAGTAGGTGTAGGGAAAAAATATTGGTATTGATATCGGATATCGACCAAATGAGTTTTAGTACATTGGCATATCGGATATCGACTAAAAATTCAATATTGTGCGTTACTCCTTTTTTTAATCTGGTTACTCAGGAGTGCTCTGTTGGGCAAAGTGCTGCGCATCGATGTGGATGGAAGCGACCCGGTGGGGAAACCGTACCGGATCCCACCTGACAATCCGTTCTCCAGAGACCCGGACGCTCGGCCAGAGGTGTTCGCGTACGGCGTACGGAACATGTGGCGATGCTCGGTGGACCGCGGTGACCCGGTGAGCGGCTACGGCCGGGGCCGGATCTTCTGCGGAGACGTCGGTCAAAACCGCTACGAGGAAGTCGACATCATCGTCAAAGGGGGGAACTACGGGTGGAGGGCGAAGGAGGGCTTCGAGTGCTACGACATCAAGCTGTGCCAGAACGCCTCTCTGAGTAAGTAACTCCTTCTTGTTCGCGTTAAAAGTGGAAACTAGGAGACATTTTCCGACACTTTCACCACCTGCCGTTTCTGGCGGAAGAGTTTTTCCATCCGCTAGATTTTTAGTAAAGTCCGACGTGCGTTTCTCTGCCACAACAGATGACATCCTGCCCATATTTGCATATAGCCATCATGTCGGGAAGTCTGTGACAGGGGGGTATGTGTACAGAGGATGTGAATCACCAAATCTGAACGGCCTGTACATTTTTGGAGACTTCATGACTGGGTAAGATTGTGTTAATCTGAGCCAAATCCAGACTAAAAATAAAGGCTTTCTGCTCCTTAAGAGAAGGAATATAGACTCAGAATACACTTCTCAGTAAAATCTGTGACTTTTCTTTTTCCTTTCATTCGTTTAGTCGGCTCATGGCATTGGAGGAAAACAAAGCAGCAAGGACCTGGATAGAGAAGAGCATATGCATGGGTAGTACAACAACTTGCTCCTTCCCTGGACTCATCAATCATCACCACAAATTCATCATCTCCTTCGCTGAAGATGAAGCAGGTTGGCTTTGCTCGGTTCCTCGTTACGAGGTCCAACTCTTCTTCCTCCATTCGACCATCTGTTTGTGATTTCCTGTCAGGGGAGCTGTATTTTCTGGCCACTTCGTACCCCAGTGCCATGTCCCCGACCGGAACAGTGTTTAAATTCATGGACCCGTCCAGGTACGGCATCATGCACAGACCTTTTTAGATTATTATTCATTACACATCACATTACAGAATACAACGGCGGCGTATTAAGGACATTGTAGATAGAAAAAAACAGACGAGAAAATTTTTGCCTAGTTTAATCTTGGAAATTTTCGAGAAAAAAATTCAGAAAGTTTTGAATTTGAAAAATCGAAAGTTTGCTAACCAAAAAAAAAAAAAAAAAAAA
>NW_015113105.1:140497-159766 GCF_001443285.1 Poecilia latipinna | reverse complement strand
AAAAAAAAAAAAAAAAAAAAAATTAAAAAAAAAAAATTGTTTTGAATTAAAATTTTTTTTTTTTTACTTTTGAAACAAATTTAATTTTTTGGATGTGCAAATTTCCAATTTATCTGTTAAAAGTTGAATTCAATATTAAATATTTAAATGGTATTGATACTTATCAAGACACGCTACATAAGTTACTCAAACAATGTTTCTTTTACCGTATCAACGATACTCAGTGCTGCTGGAGGATGTTTTGCCAGATTCGTGACTTCGTAGCAAAAGAGAGACAGTGTAATGAAATACTTCAGATATGACACCAACCTCATTAGCTGAAGTCTGACTTTCTCGCTTTGTAAGAACCATTCATAAAGAACAAATCAAGTAGAGGTTATACAACTCAAAGTTCAGAGAAGTTGTCCATCATCCATGGAAACGGATCACATGGCTCCTTTGCTGCTCCAGTTTTGGCTTTTGTGACCCAGAGTTCTTTGAGGCTTCGATTTCAATCTGGAGAAACAATCAGTCAGGTTCCAACACACCAAGCTGACAGATGCGCTTCGCAGGACGGAGTCTTGTCAAGGACTTTTTTTGTTCCTTTTAATATCTGCTGTAAATATCCGATTGGATTTGGATCTGGACAGTTTGCTGGCCCCGTTGTTGAGTCGATATGAGTTTGGATGCTTTATTGACCGTCAAGTCGCTGCATTATGCAGTGCAGACATAAAGACAAAACATATAAAGAGAAAACCGTTACCTCATCACTTCTAGTTATTTCGTAGCTCAGTTGCAGAAATAATAAATTTCTTCCATGGGTTTCATTTGCAAACTAAGGAATCTATAGAGATGTTTCTGACAATAATTGTGAGGACAATTTTCTCGCTCCGTCTCTTGTCCTTCCACTCTCATTCCGCTGCTAAAGAATCCATCGGCACCTTGTGTGCTGGTGAAACTTTGTCCCAAGTAGAGAATCTTCTTTTCTTCTCTTGTGGCATTCACAGTCAGAGTTGAGGATGTTCTCCGTCTCGTCGTCTGTCTTCTTCAGATGTTGTGGCGCCGATAATTAGCCATGTATTCCTTTCAAGCGTTTGGCATTTTGGCTGAAAGCAAGAACTGTAAAGTGTGCAAATAGCCAAATAAAACCAGTTTGTTAACCAGCTGCCGGTTTCCCCAACACACTGAAACGGCTCAGGTTCACTCTGTCAACACAAAGTTTGTCATTTTATACCTCCAAAACTGCTACATAAAGCAGAGGGTGGTTTCTTTATGACTTATGCTAACATATTACTTATTTTCTCAGAAATTTATGGTTTTTGTTATTTTTTATTCTCCACTTCTGGTTCCTGGTTTTGACTTGGGGTGTCATCTGTAACACTGAGATATTGCCTTCCGTTATTTACATTCAGATTAATTCTCTAGGTCAAAATGTTGAACATAGAGTAAAAGCTCAAAAATGCAACTTTGCTCCTCAGTCCTCATGTAAATCCAAGAATGTGATTAAACCTTGTAGGGACTTTGTACAGACATAAAATGTCCAGTTAAGTGAAATAATATTTCATTTATGTGATCCGTTCATCTCTCCAGTAGCATTACTGTGTCACCAGCCTCCATGATTGACTTAAACGTGTGTAAATGAAAACAAACAAACATGCAGGATTCCACACTGTAATGCTGCAAACAAAATGCTCAAACGTTAGTTTGCACGTTTAATTAAGTATTCAACACGAGTATTCTTACTTTATGTGCAAAATTCAAGTCTAGAAATGCAGAAGTCCTCACATCGGCTTATGAAGAGGACAGGCAAGACGGGGTCGTCTTTCCTCTGGAGGCCTCTTTCGCTCTGATGACTGAGTCTTTTCATGTAAATGTCCCAACTTGAAATCAATAAAAAAAAATGTAAAAAATCAAAAAAAAAAAAAGAAAAGAAAGAAACATCTGGACAGTATTGGACTTGGGGAAAAAAAACTGGTAACTTGCAGTTGTGATGCATCAGGAATGTGGAGCGCTATATGCAACGCTTTAAAATACTCCATGAAGTTTATTAAAGCAAAAAAAAACCCTATTATTTCTGAGGGTACGAAGAAAATAAAGTGTCGGGAAAAATCATAATCAGTCATCGCGACTAAATATTTTAAATATTCAATATAAATAGATATGTATTTGGCTCGCTCCTGCAGTTTCCGGTGTAAACTCTTTACACAGGTTTGAGCGCGGCCACGTTTCCAACATCTGTTCAGTCGGAGTTCTGCACAGGAGCTTTTAGGATTTCTCCTCCATTTCTCCCAAACTAACTCTGGGAAAGGTTTAACCACATATTCCCCGAATCAGTCCCAGAGTGACTCTCTGCAAAGCAGCGGCACGCCTCGTCATTTCAAATATGCTGTGCAGAGAAGGAAAACGACACTGTAAATGAAGTGCAACACCTTCCTCCTCATAGAGCTAAACGCATCATCACAAAATAAAAAAAAAGTGTGCAAACTTATACTTCCTACATGGATAATAAAAAAAAAACTCAAGAAGAAAATTTGTTATTTACACATTGTGTCAGCCACTGGATAAATCCACATATACATGAGGATGGAAAGAGTGAGGCATATTTTAATGAATAATGCTTGAAACTATTATGGTGTGAGTTGAATGCAAGACAGTTCAGAAATCACTGGAGAGATTGGTGCAAAAATAAAAAGCTGTTATTTATTTTTGGGTGGATGTTCTGTAAAGACAGTGGTGGTTGTTGCAGGAATGGTGCATGAAAACAGTTTTGCGTTTGATCAGACTTGAACAGATCCGTTTTTCTTGAAGTAGAAAACCCGACCAAATCTCACCTTTATCAAGTTTATCTGACTTGTAATTATCTTTCAGTCCTGATCAGTTTTGGATCTTTTTACTTTAGCACGTTATTAAGCTGGCAAGCTTTATTGTCATTCATACTATGTGACAGGGTTGAACGAAATTGTATTTCTTAAAGCTCAACACAGGACAAAAGACGGTGTGTGTGCCAACACACATGGCCACTACCAACAATAAGAAGCTCCTGTTAAATCCAGTTCTGCAGTGCAGGCTGCAGTAACCATTTCCAAAGGGCAGACAGTCTAACAATGTGGGGTGAGTGAGATATTTTATAAACTTGGTAGATCTGCTCTGGCAACATAAATAATGTCGTTGTTGAACAGATGGGAGCGATTCTTTGAAGTGCCTTCTGTTCGGCGGTAGAGCAGCTACCAAATCAGACTGAGACGTCGCAGGTCAGCGTGCTTAGAGTGGACTTCCTGTATGGAAGTGGTGAAGATGGACATTTTGGCGTTTTCAGACTTCGGAGAAAATGGGGTTGCTGTTGTGGCATTCACATTCTCCTGAAGTCAACAGTGATCTCTTGTTGGGTTGTCGTTGCCACACCAGGCTTTGAGTCGGTTAACTTCCTCTCTGTTTGCGTCATCATCTTATTACCGATGAGGCGCACTGCTGTTATGTTTTATAATGTAATTCAGCTCATAATTGGCGCAGCAGTCAAAGCCAACCGTAGCTGTGTTTCCATTAGAGTCAGATTAGAGTCAGATTAGAGTCAGATTGCACAACTGCGTGTTGAATGGAGAAAACAGCTATTGAGGAGCTTAAAACACAGCCCTGCGGAACCCCAGTGATCACGATGGCTGCGTTAACGGTGGTTTTTCCCCCAAAAATGTACCGTCTGGGGGAAAGCCTTACAACCAGCTACACAAAGGAACGCTGATGCTAAGTGACCCCAGGTTCTTTAAAAGGTCTTGTGGGATCATCGTATTGAAAGTAGAACTAAGGTCAATAAAACTTATTTTCCAGATCAGCCAGAGTCAAGAAACACAGATGTCTCTGAGATCAGCACAATCACAGGCTTCTCTGATAAAAAAAAAAAAAGATAGAAATAAGGTTTGGATACAAGCATTTAACCTTATTTTTCACTAACTTTTTTTAACTGCTTGCTGTGTTTGAGATTATTCAGGTTCAAATTATTGTTTCACAGATTTACACAGAGGAACGGGTGGAGGAATTTGCCCTGATCTCAAAACCCCGAGTACACTGCCGACAGTGAGCAATTTAAGCACACACACTACGTAAATAACACATAGTACACATCTATAGATGGAGGGAGAAATTACAGAGGTTGCCTGCTTTTGCTCCAGGGAACATCTGTCGGGTCTCAGAATAGAGTGAGGGTACTAATCCTGAACTTCCTGCCAGTCGAAGAACAAACGAGCATTTTTAAGCTGAGTTGTGTGCGTTTTATGGCTTAATTTAACAACCTAAAAGAAAAAAAAATATCAAATGTAGTTTTTTTTATGTCATAAATAGCAGTTATACTACTAGAAGACAACTTAATGAGTTTAACTTGTGAACTTTTGCAGGAGAGCTCCTCCAGGGAAATGCAAGCAGAAACCTCTGCCTGTCAAGGTGAAAGGGAAAAAGTTTCCATTCATCCCCAGTGAGCGTAAGTAAGACGCTCATCAACACTGAATGTCATCAGCTTTCTAATGAGGTGTGAAACTGTGCTTTCTAAGAAGTTCAACCCAGAGGGAGGTTATAGAGGGCAAAAAGGTCACGTCTAACAATTTGGCCCAGTCTGAAGACTCATCCAAACTGGTTCAAACACATATTTCAGTAAATTACATCTTTCTGTAATTAGATCATCAGTAACACCTAACTACAAGACACATATATGAAAAGCTGAAGTAAAAGTAACTGTGTGTGTAAAAGGTCAGCTCTAAGTTGTTCCTGTCTTGCAGCAGATGATGGCCTTCGCATTTTCATTTCATATAAATACAGATTAGTTGATCCCGAAGGCTAAAACTGACAGCCAGTTTGAGAGGAGCCAAGACCAAAGTGGACTTGTTCTTTCTTAAAACAAATCCAATCTGAAAAACATGACAGCAGTTGATCCAAAAGCCATTTGAACCGTTGTCAGCTTTGCTTTTGGTGATCATTTACACGAAATCTGATGATTTTTCATACCGGAAATGAAGCTAGGAAGCAGTCCGCCATCGATAATCTTCCTGTGTGAAACAGAGTAAACATTTAAACAATCCTGATATAAAAGTAATTTAAACTTTAATGTGAACACTTGATTCGATTTTATTCCGATTTTAGGGTCACAATTAGATTCAGAAACCAATGTTTCTATTCAAATGGTCTAAAGATTGTTTAAATTGTGTGACTGACAGGAGAAAAAGACAATGTGAACAAATTATTTTAAGTTTCCATAAATTAAATATCAAATTCAATCAGTTTCTATTTGGAAAAAAAAAGTTAGTGGATAAAATTATATAACTTAAATTACCAGAATCAGATTAGTTTAGCTTTTTTTTTTTTTATTTTAAAAAAATTAATCTTAATTTAAAAAAATATTAAAGAGTTATTCAAAATATACCTTTACAAAAAATTAAACACATAAATCAATTTTTGAGCAGTATCATCATAATGTACTTGTCTTTAGAAAACCGTACTCTCTCTGTTTCATTCCCTTTTACACCAAAGATGCACGGCCACATTTGGTACATTATAAAACTATTAAAAGCGGTCTCCCGTTTTTACATCAAACACATTTAAAAAGGGAAATGCCAAACATTTCAAACTCCCCAACCCGATTTCGGTTGCCAAATGCTCCATTTTTATAAGGTACAAAATATTTGGCTGCAGAGCTGTTAAAAATCAAGTACTTACTGCTAGCATGCGTGTCGTTCCAGAGACTGTGCTGAAGACAAACGAGAAACCGACCAGACCACTACTAAGAAAATACAAACCGGCCACCAAACCGCCGGCGATGAGCGGTCGGCACAGATCCACCACCACTGCAGCCAGCACCACAACGAAAGCCGCTGCCGCCAAGCCGGACAGGAAAACACCCACCAAGCCGGTCGGCAAAAATAAGAACAAATCGTGGCAGAAAGAGAAAAAGCTAAAGGAGAAAGAGATCAACAAGAACAGGAAGACGAAACCACCAACGAAGAAGACGGCTGCGAAGTCGGCCGGCAAAGCCAAGGCGAAACCGAAGGCAACCCAGACCGCCACAGACGGTTTAAATGGTAAGAAGAGCCAAAGGGAAAACAAGATCACCTCGAAGAGGAGTAATCCATGGATGACAACAGGACCGAACGTAAAAACATCTCAGAGGGAGCGTCTTGTCTTCAACAACGCAACCAAGACAAATGTCAAAAGCAAAGTACAAAAGGTGCATTGGGTGAGAAGCAAGCACACAGAAAATGCTGGAACACTGTAAAAAAAATAAAAAAGTTAGCGTATCGCTGCTTTGTATATTTAAGCTTTTTTGTTGTAAAGAATATGCTTATTTGCTTTTCTGCCATTGGTCAAAAAGACATAATTAGCAGATTTCAGCTTCTAAACGGCCACAACCTTCCACCTTTTCCTCAGACTGCAGAGAGTTTATGCTAAGCTAATGATTTAGGTGTTCAGTAAGTTGTGCTCAAATGTGTACGAGATGCAGGTGATTCAATGTTTACTAATTGAATAACTTTTGAATGCAGCTAACTGGATTTGATTTTATCTAAGTGTTGGTCTGTCACAGAGCAGAGGAACCTGCAGCTCCAGAACCACCAAGTAAATGATTAATCGAATTAGCCCTGATGAATCGATTACCTAAATAATCATCAACTAAGCTAGTAATCGATTAGTCGTTACCGGGAGTTTACAGGCTCAGCAAAGAACAACACAGCCAGAACAGTAATTAAGCCAAAAGTGTACAAACAAAATATACATTTTACATTTCAGATTTTCAAAAATATCTTAAAAGCTAAGTACCTTTTACTATTCAGTTATCGGTTAATCCAAAAATTATTACCGGTTCACATGTTGATGTAAGAAGAATGTTTTTTAGCTGCAGATGCATCCTTTGCCACACATTGTTAAGCGTATGCTAAATAAAATCCTACATCATTACATTTTAGGCAATAAAATGTTTCTTTTTATGTAAAAGAAGGAAGAAATCAAATTGTTTAATTGGATTTTTTAAAGTGTATTTCTAATATAAAAAAGGCTTAAGTTCTTAAATGAAAAATGTTCAGAATGCTCTATTAATTGACAGATCAATCAATTGAATAATTGATTATTAAAATAATCCGTAGTTGAAGCCCCACTTCATTGTTTTCATGGAATAGTTGCATTACATTTCAACAACAAAACGACACCAAAAAGAAGCAGCAACATATAATATATATATATATATATATATATATATATATATATATATATATATATATATATATATATATATATATATATATATATATATATTTCTTCTTTCCAGAAATATCAACATCCAACAGAAGAAAATATATAAACGTCATCTTTTTGCTAAAGTTCTACACCAGATTTCCTATAGCAGATATGAAAATTGATCGCTTGTCGGCTCTGAACGAGTTTCATTTATCCGGACTGCGAAGGCTGCAGACATCTGGGATATCATAAGCATTAAACTTAAAAACCCAATAAAATACATAAGAATTTGGCTTTAGCATGACAATACTTTTGCAAGGTCACCGCATCTTCCAGTTTTCCAAGAATCCACAACAATCCTTCTGCATCTGCCAGAGTGTCCAGCCAGTCCCTTAACGCGCAGCAGGCCCAGCAGCACGCAGCTACGCGTGTAATTACACCATTATAGAACCATCGGTTTCTGACGCCCGTCTGTATCTGGAGCATATCAAAAAAATAAAACAAAAAAAAGAGTCTAAAATAGCAACGGGCACGCACAGAACCCGACAATAACTAAACTGAGCTCAGCATTTTTAGATCGGGGCTGATTTCACAGGCCACACAGGGGGTTAAAAATAAACATTTAAAGTGTCCGTACATGTCCGCAGTCGTCTGTAATTAGACGCCGCAGCACCGATCGTCAGCGCAGCCGCGGTCATTGTGGCTTCGCGTAACGAGATGCAGTAAATTAAAAGCCATCTGACTTCCACGTGCGGCGCTCCACTCCGGGGTCGCATAAATCTCAAGCTGGAGTTTATACTTCAAAGAAGAAGCAGCTGAGGTGACATTTTTAACTCAATTTCTTTCTATTTTTTCCCTTTTGTTTTGTTTTTTTCTCCTCTCCACCAATACTAGAAACAGAGACGTCAACAATGGCTGCCAAAATCCCTTCTGCATTGCACTTTTGAACAAAATGTTTCTAACAAAAGTATACACACCCTCAGGTCTCCAAGGTATCAACTTGGGATTTTATGTCCTAGGTTGTTTTCTTTTTTCCCCCACACATAAATCTTTTGATGACTTTAGAATGCTGCACTATATTTTTATTTAGAGGCAACAGGGTAAAGAGGCCTCAGTACAAATGCACATGCGAGATTTTTCCATATACGTTCTGTTGGTCAATTGCATCAAATTAATTTTTTTCCTCCAATTCATAGTCATCCCACCCGTCACATGATTGAAAATAATGATACAATGTGACTTTTTCTTTTCTTTGATTTCCCCCCAAAAGGTCTGTCATTTACTGTATTTATTAATTGAACTGCTTTGGATTTAAAGATGGTATTGTCCGAGTTCATGCTATGGCAAAATTAGACATGGAGAACAGTATTGTGTGTGAAACATCTTTATTTGGCTGAACATTGTTCAGAATTTTGCCTATTTATTGAAAAATATTTCAAAGAGAACAGGCGATCTAAATTAAAAGACTGACTTAATTCGTTACAAGTAAATCAAAAATAAGTTTATCCAAGTAAATATTAGTTATTGAGTTTTCATGGTAAACAAACCTAAATAAATCATATTTGAGAAACTTAATTATACTACATGTAACAACTCTTAAGGTGTATCATTTGTTTTCTTATTTCAGTGCAGGATTAATCCTTAAAAAGCAGAATTAAGCATCTTTTTTAAATCAAATCAGAAAGTGTGGCGAAGTGTTGTTAGCTGTGGCAAGGCGCACAAGTGGCAAAAAGTAAATAAATAAATAAATCATCCTAAAGTCTTTTTGTTCACAACCCATCTGGTTATCCCGGTTGCTTGTGTACCCATTTCTACCTGTACATGTTTTTCTTCCACTTAATTTTCCACTAATAAGCTTGGATTGAGCACAACAAGCGTCTACACTGGTCCTCTTTGAGTAAATGTCTGGCTGCAAGAAAGTTGTAAGTTTCATGCTCTTCCCATTATTTTGCAGGCCTGCGCTAAAGAAGTATCAGACTACCGTACTCTGATTTCCAGCGATTCTCTCGTGTAAGACGCTGCACTGCAGCTGTGAGAGTCAAATCATCCCTGATCAAAGTCAGACCTCTCACTTTCAACGCGTTGGGTGGGTTCTTTGCTTTGCTGATGCGAACCCCCCGAAAGAGTATTTCTGATCTTGATTCAGTTATGTAAGAGATGAACTGGGTCACGAAGCGGAGCTGCAACACAGACAAGACAGTCTGAATCTATAGCAACACGTGGAGCCGATTATCCCCACCGTCCACACGTAGTAGAAGCTTTAATTATCCAAACAAGGCAGCGGAAGTTACGAGTTATAAATGTACGACAACTATTTTTACTCCCATCCAATGGTAGAGTTTTACGGAGTCCCTAAAGTGACACTGAAGGAAAAAATAAACTTCCTAGAGCGAACCAGATAGCATTTGGTCCGCAGGACAAATTAGCTCGTGCGCACCATAAAGTTTATTTGAATTTTTTTTTCTTCAATGTCCCTTTCAAAAAAAAAAAAGTTTCAAAAATTGTAAGATACATTTGAACTGAAGAACTAAACAAAACTGTAAACATGTCCTCTAATAAATAACTACTAAACGTCAGTTTTTGAGATTCATATTTTGATCATGTGCGATTTTGTGGTATAGGACCAACATGTAGACTGGAGTTGCGAATGTATTTAATCAAAGTTTATTTAAATAAACAGCAAACTTAAAAAACCAGGAAAGTAGGCGCTCAGAGGGAAAAACGGGACCAAAGGAGAGGACGGAAGTGACGTAAGGAGCCAGTGGCGAATAAGTAGATTAATGTGGAAATGGTGGAGATGACTGACAGCTGGGAAGGGAGGCTAATGGAAAGCAGAGTATAAGAATAAAAAAGAATGGAGAGAAAAATTAAATAGTAACAGAAACAAATACTGCGTAACAAATAAATTTTAAAAATCCCTGACAATAAGAACAGCACTAACACAAGGAATCAACTAAAATTGATAAGATATGCGGAAAAAGACCGTAAAGAAATTATCACAGAGAGAAAATGACTGAAACTGAAAGTCGAAACAACCAAGTATCATAATGTGGTAAAGTACAAACAGAGAAAAATAAGAAAAAACATCCATTTCTGAAAAAAAATCGTCTTCATTTTGTTGCATAACATACTGATTGAAGCTATAAAGAAACCACTCCATGCTTAAAAAGCTGCTTTGAAATAGTACACTGTTTGAATTCAGCTCGTTTCCTGAGAATTTGAGCCAACAATGAATTGCTATAGAAAGGTAAACTCCTGACTCTCCTTTCCACTGTTTTTACAATTTAAAGTTTAAAAATCAGGAGTGAATATTAATTTAAAAAATGTCACACGTTGTAATTTTGTTAGATAAAATTATTCTAATACAAATTAAAGTAAGTAATAAATATTCTCTCATCCTTACCGAATTGTTAAAATGGCATTAATCCTCCAGAGCATAAATGTACACAACAGATTCCACACAGTCATTATTTACTGAAGATTAAATATAGTCAAAATACAGAAGCTCAAAATGACAACAACAAATAAAACTGATGCTTTTAGGAGGGAACTTATATATAATGCAGTTGCAGTTGGTTAACCAATCAGCAGCAAACTGTAGTAGTGGCCCAGTCAAAGTACAGACCTCAGCCTCAGACTGGACCTGAGGAGAGACGTGCAGAAACGAACGTCTGCACGTCTCAGTGGACCGAAGCCACGTTGGGAAGAGGAGCGGGCCAAAACATTCCTTCATAACAATGAGGGAGAGAGACAGAGAGAGAGACTGATAAAGATATGGAGAAAATGACGGCTGAGATTTACTGCTGCGACAGGCGGGGCGATATGGAGGGCGATTCTCCATATCGCCCTCAAAGAATTTCCTTCTGAACCTAATAAACTGGGGGTTTTTCCCTTCCCAATTCAAAGTATTTTTGATTGAATTTTACATATAGTTTTAACTTTTTAACAGACAGAATAAATAAGAAACAGAAAAAAAAACTGTTGCAAGACGATTTTAGTCCTACAAGCAAAGCAATAAGAAATAGATATTAAATAAAACAAAGAAGAAAATAGTAAATAACCCCACCACTACTAAACCGGTTTCAAAGACTTAGGCTTTTTATTTGTCTCCCTGTCAGTAACGCACCAGACATTTAGTCCAGCACTGGGACAGAAAGAGAAACTCAAGTCAGAAGTTTTTTCTGCAGCCGAACCATTGCTGTGTTTTGTGAGGGCTCAGGGGAGGCGTTTTCCCGCCACTGCGAGCGCAATTACGGAAGTAAATAAAAACGGTTTTTGTAATTTCAACATGAGACCTGTATTTTCATTCACAAACAATTCTATGTTGTTAGTTGGGAACATACACATGAAAAAAAAAAAAAGGAAAAACCAGGAGATTTTGCACAGGAGTGCCGTTGTCTGGAATAGAGCTTGTGAGATCGCTACATTTACCAACTGAGGTAAAGTCAACTTCAACACAAACTGAACACAATGAGTTTCGGTATGGCAGTATGTCGCTACTGCCACTGCCGGACTTTGGGGCAGTGAGATCCAGAAGTCCACAGCCACACTGTCTGGATTCACGAACAAATGACAAAATCAAAGTGTAACGATAAATGATGCTGTGGAGATAATTCCTCCCTCTGGTGAAAGAAATGTGTTTTAAATGATTAAAACACCAGGCAATGTCGCTTGGGAATGATATAAGAGCAAGTATGTTTTCTCAAATCTCCACGGTAGTTGAAATTTACATAAAAAAATAATTTTTAGTGATATTAAACTGAGTTCTCGTTTGGATGAAAGAGCATAAAGACTGAATTTAATCAAATCTAGTTATTTTCTGTTCTCCTGACTTTACCAGCTTCATTGTTCATTGAAAAGTCAACCCAACATGAACCGATGATTTGTCCTTTTGGAGCTCTTAGCTAAGAGAGCACTTGGCACAAATGGAAGTAAAGATCATATTTTTTTGTGCTTTGTAACTGCGTCACCGTTCAGTAGCGAAGCACCATTAGCCTAGCCATTGCCTTCCCTTCCTGTTCCTGTGAAACAAAATCTCGCTTACAGCACAGTCTGGCTTTCTCTCGTTCATTCGGATTGTCTCCAGTAGATTATACACTGGGCCAATCAGCAAACAGAAGAAGTGAACGATGATGATTTTCTGCGCTGTTTTTCCAATTGTAGCCTGCCTTTGAAGCGGAGGAAGTGAACGAAGCCATTCAGTTCATGTGCCACGCTTCCAAATATTCAATTAACATTACCAGCCTCCACGTTCGGCTCAGTACTTCTCTGTTCTCAGTTTGCTTACAACGCAGGCCATTTCTGGAAAGCTCCTTAACATGAAACTAACACATCAAAGTAGCAACTGGGCAAAATTTTAAACTCCAACACAGTCAGTGTCTTAAGGAAACAATCGTTTCTCAAAAGCCTAGAGATCAAACCCTCTGTACAAGCAAAGTGTTATCAGGATAACGCATTGTCAAAGTTATCAGTAAGTAGACGCAATGTGCAAGTGATAGGAATACTCTTTATTCACATTTCAGCTGTGATTGATGCAGATGCAGCTTAAGGCAACAGAAAACATATTACAGGGGGAAAAAAAACACAGTTACAGCTTCTCCATGACCCTTGACTGTCTCTTAAAAAGTAGTTTTTATGATACAAAAATTGAATTTAGATCTACCTGTTGTTAGCACGTTCTATACCGATATGCTCCGGTTTGCGCAGACATGTCCAGTGTGCTAATATCAAAACACTTCTCCGGCTGGATCTGACGTTTATGCGTTTAGTGGGTGATCTTGTAGACCTCTTCGCCAACATGTAGGACGCCCGTCTTCTTGACGGTGTGCAGCTGCCCGAACAGCGGAGCCTTTTTGTAGATGTGCTTCTCTGATGGCTTACACAGTCGATAGCTGTGGAAAGAATTTCTCGTCAGGCTACACTGCACTGTAAAAAGACCGTTTTAAGGTTTTACAAACATTTTTTCTTTACTTGATAAACCCAGTCCATACATTCAACACTTAATGTCTATTTCCATCCATCCATCCATCCATCCATCCATCCATCCATCCATCCATCCTCTTCCGCTTATCCGGGGTCGGGTCATGGAGCAGCAGCTTCAGAAGGGAGGCCCAGACTTCCCTCTTCCCAGCCACTTCTTCCAGCTCCTCTGGGGGAACCCCAAGGCGTTCCCAGGCCAGATGAGAGACATAGTCCCTCCAGCGTGTCTTTTGTGTTACAAACATAATAGCTACAAACTACTTACAGTTAAAGTATTTTTGACTGCAAAAATAGAAAATTTAGCTCGTCATTTTCATAAAGAGACCAAGCTTTTGCATGTACTCCAAATTGTTCAAGAACAGCAGCTGATTTAATTTGGGTATGCCTTTTCAGGCGTTTTTGGTGATTTTGGTACTGCCACTTAAGGGTTGAAATGACAGTATATTCATGCGTAAGCGTGACCTCGTCAAATTTCAATGTTCAGATTTGAAAATTGATGTTCACAAATAGATTTCACCCCATCTGACTCAGGTTGTTTAGCCGAGTTACTAAGGAAAAACTGAACAGCTACTTGAAGACAGACTTATAAACAATTATACACTATGATACTTGAGTAGCTTTCAACGGGGAAAATCATATCAATGTCAGCGGAGAGCGAAAAAAAAAGCAATGTGGAAGGATCTGGAGCCATCTAGTGGCAAAGCTGCAGATTGCAACCAACTTTCCTTAAGTGTTGAACAGGGAAAAAAAAAACACTAAACTAAAAGTAAAACTGTTTAACCGTTTCCTTTGGTTGTTCCTGGCAACTCCACTAGTGTGCAACTATTAATAGCCGGTTGTTAGGAAACAAAACAAAGAAAAAATTAGCGCCTGTAAGAGCGATCTGAATGTCAGCTGGCACGGTTTTCAGCAGAGGAGCTGTGATTAAAGCAGATCGATCAGAGTGTGATTTAAAAAAAGGAGCAATCTTGCAACGCTGCAAGGGTCAGCTTCTAATAAAAGCGTTTCTTGAAAACTTTCTTTGTAAATTATCACTAAAATCCCAGTTCATGTCCCACCCACCAACATAAGGAGAGTGGGATTAAATCACAAGCTGTCAAGTGTTTAATCCTCATAGCACAATCCAATCTGCAAAACTCAGTACAATCACCTTTTCAGAGTTTCTAGAGGCTCTTTCCTGCTCATCACACCCGTCTCTGGGTCAACTGTGGTCAAAATGCACCTGGAAACAATAGAAAAAACAAAAAACATAAAAACTGATTGCAGGTGAGTTTGCCTCCATTTTCATCAAACTGTTGCTCGTTTGTCCCAGGATGCTCGTTTGCAGCTGGCTTTGTCGGCAAATGAGGAGGTTCTTGTGTGAAGCGTCCAACCGCGTTACCTTCCACATGACATTACACGCTGCAGCCTCACGCTGCCAATCTGGATCTCTTCCCAAGAATCCTGAAAAAGCAAAGCAGTTGGAGATAAATTTAGTCCCTGCTGTTCGCCTTGAAAAGGGCGAGCTATTAGTCAGAAACAAACAGACGAGTGAGAATTTATCCAGGCAGCAGGAGATAAAATAACAAATACATGTACAGCAAAGACGTTACATCAGTTTTTGATTTATTTTTTTAAGATGTTTTATAGTATTTATTTATTTATTTTTTCTTTGTCCAACTGACCAACACACCTCATCAAACGGCTCGCAGTCGCCGATCACAATGCTCGGGCGGAAGCGCTCCGTGGTGACCTCCTGGTCCAGTTTGCTGCTGAGATCCTTAACAGATGCCTCAGACAGCAGCATGATAGGCCCATAATCTGGGTACGCCACCTTCTGGATGAAAGGTTTTAAAACCCAATAACCATTATTTTCAGGAGATGAGCAAACTCAGGGTGCATTCACACCAGTGCCGTTTAGTCAATCTCAGGTTTGTTCATCTGGAAAGTCCGGTTCGTTTGGGGAGGTGTGAACGCGTAATCGAACTCCGACGTACAGACGCACCCATCCGACTATTTTTACTTCTGATACCGATATCTGAAATATAGTATCGGCCGATATCGATCCAATACAGAGAAGCAGTGCTGAGTTGACTTAAAATGTTTCTTTTTTTGTTAAGCACCATAAATGTGTTGAATTACAAATTTACTTGAAAACTCTGCACCAGTACAGCATACTTAAATACACCAACAACTTCACAAGCTCGAACATGTAAAAACAATTTTAATTTTTTCAGTCAGTAAAATCTGGAGTACAGCCAATGTAAAATAAATAAATAAATAAATAAAGGAACCGAAAAAAACATATGTAAAACATGCAACTTCTTTCAAATGGTTCTGAAAGTGCAATTAGGAATTCTAAATATAATTTAAAATAATAAAGCACGACATCGCTCAGATCACAGACCTAGAACTAGACTGAATAGAATCGCCCCTATGGATCAGGCACATAATCACTGATACCCGATCTAGGATTTTTTTCCATATTGGGACCGATACCAATATTAATATCGGATTGGTGTATCTCCGAAGGTTTGACACAGAAAACCGCTCCAGCTAAAAATGTAGCAAATGCTGCCAATTTAGTCCCCAATCGAACCGGGTATACTGGACCAGCAGGTGTAAGAACACCCTGTAATATCTGGGAATTGAACTCAGCAGTAGCGTTTAATGGCTACCTCAAACTGGGGGAAAAGAGGCTCGCTCTCAGCCGGCCTCCTTGGCTTCATGTGAGGCTCATAATGCACCAAGCGAAACGTTTTCTCGCCCCCTAGGAAAGTGGTGAGCCAATGGGACGCCTTGTCGCCACAGTCCCTGCCCTGAATGTCCTTGCTAAACACTCTGCAAAGCAAGAAAAAGATTTTAATAACATAAAGACTATCGTGAAAAGGAGCAGAGTGTGAAACCTGCTTTAATACAAAATGAGTTTTACGAAGTAAAATATGGAGATTATTTCATGATTTGACCTCAGGGTTTTAGCAAATGTGGAAGGAATTGTCTCGACTTCCTGTCTGAAGAAGCCAATCAGATGTTAGGGTGTGCCATTGTCCCGCCCACTGAGTTTGATGGCTGACTGGACGGTTCAAATTAACTCATGATGTGCTTTAGCTCCAGAACATAAAATCATTTATTACGTCTAGTTTTTAAAATGAAATCAATACATTAAATAGAGGCACAAATAATTGATTCTATATCCAACAAATTACTTCTGTGTTAATTCACAGTTTTTTTTTTAAATAACAGATTTAAATAATTATTTCATGTTATTTATTTATTGTAATTTGGCACTCTTTACTGTCTTTACTTCTGGGAATGACAGGAAAGAAAGGGGAAAATTCTGGAGGATTGGAGATTTTTTGTTGTCGTTATTAAATTTGCAGCTAAACTGTGGAGGACATGAAACCTGCAGTCAAGGATGTGATTCTCAGGCTGTTTCACTGGGAACTTCAGCTCCTCCATGTCTGGTCCATTCAAAGTAGCGTAGCCGCCCTGGCAGGACAGGGACACCAGGACCAGACGGGGCTCCTGTCTGGCCGTCACCATGTTGCCTTCCTCTGTCACCACCAGCCAGTGTCTGTAAACACACACACAAACATACACACAGGTGGACCTTTCACAGCTGCAACATTCAGCATATCTGGATCAACTCCAAATCTCGGGCGATGAAAACCTCTGCACTCTGAACTTGCACAAACAAGAACCTGGACTGGTTACATAAGAGTCTGTCCTGGATGTTTCCGTTAAGACGGTCCTGGAGCGCAAAATGCCTTCCACACTTTTCTGATTTTCATTTCTAAAACATTTTTGAAAAGCGGATTCTCGTCAATCTGCTTCACAGGCATGCACGACTTTATCTTGGAGTAACGTGACAACATGTGAAAGTGAAATCAACAATTAGCCTAAATAAACATTTATGATAGCTTCAAAAGCAATGCTATGCGCAGTTAAGGCTCTGACCAGTAGAGGAGTTCAAAGTTCAAGCTGGACATGAATGACCAACACCTCCTCTCAGGCCCAACTGATCTGCGGACCGCAAACAGAGCCGCAGATCTGCACAAACACGTTTTCCGTGTTTATTTTTAGTTATTGCTTTTTATCCAGCATGGCTGTAATCACGGGCTTGTTTTGCATGTTTGTGTTTCTGCACAACTTGAACCACTTTCTCCTGAGTGTCCGAGTAAAACCGTGACAGCTGACATTACTAACAGATTTAAATAAAAACTTAAAAATAAAAACCTGCTGGTGTAGCCACACTCACCGATCCTCCAACTCTCCAGCCTTCAGCCCCATTTTCTGGCATTCTGCGACGCTCACAGGCACCGCTTTGCCCGACTTGAGAGGGTGAATGAGGATCTGCGACACTACGCCCACGCGAACGGCTTTTTCTGGCTTTCGCATGTATTTATATCCGAGTCCAAATCCCAGAAGTGCGGCTCCGGCTGCGCCGACCAGAAGAGCCGCTTTCTTATTCTGGGCCAACGCGTTCGCAGCCAGCTCCTTCAGATCCATTTTGGACTCGCTCTCTCGCAGACTTTTCTCTCGACGTTGAACTTTTTATTAAAGAGACAGCGGCGTCCACGGTGTGACGTTCAATGACACTCACACGGCGTGGTTAATGAGGCTTGCTCTCCTTGTATTATAAAAGGCCAATTAAGACAATTTGATTTTCTCACACGCATTTCTGCCAGTCTTGATAAAAGTAATACACACGCACACACACACACTGTTCCCAGTTCAGTTCAAACTGAACATTAAAGGCATAGTTCAAGATTTTAAATATAAAAAAATCAACGTTTTTGATTTTGTTATGTTATTTCCTCATCAAAAACAAAATAAAATAAAAATAAAAATACAGGGAGTGTTGCTTTGATTCTTTCATGCATGTTTGAAAAATCCTATAAACTCCATGGCAACCATTCAGCTGTTCAAAACGCCTGGGGGGATCTAGCTCCGAGTTCAAGGACGAAGCATCTCCTCAAAGCTGCAGTTCTCAAGCTTCAGTCTCACAGAGCAGCCCTCCCTCATGTCTCCCCCACTCAGCTCCTTCAGACTAACTAGCAGCAATTAGCAAACACCTGGTGGAAAGGCGCATCTGCTGAGCTCATCATACGAGACATTTCTCAGTCCAACGCTGGTAAAAATGTTGTTAAAGGGTTATTAGAGAAACCATGTGAGATGACTTCCTGAAAGTGGAGTTTCAGAAATAGCAGGAGTTTCTTAAAGAGACAGAGGCCCAATTTCAAGCCTGTTAATCACCCAGAGATACAATTCAGGTGTGTAGCAGAAGGGAAATACCTAAAACATGCAGGACAGGGGGGCGGTGAGGACCAGGGTTGAGAAACACTGTTTTACATCATGTTTGATATAAAAGCATTTTTATAGCAACTAAAGGTAACACTAGGTTGTGCTACAAAATGACATTATGTTACATAGAAATACATAACACTGCCCCTTTAAATCAATAACAGCTAACAACCTCCCTACAGAAGCTCACTTCAAAATGTCCTGAACGATCCCCTTTCATAATTGACACAAACTTTGGACCCACTCAGGGCTTTTTATATTTTCTTTCTTTAAAACCCCTTGCCAAGTGATGTAATGCCATTGCTGACCTTCTCAGTGGACCTATTTTTGTCTTTGACATAGATAGTCAGGTCTGTGGCCAAAGTAGAAAACAGCAGATGCTGTAGCAATAGGGGGTCAATACAGGGATTTGTCCAGTCGACACTCCTTCTGTTGCTTCTCTGTGGTCCACGTCTAATGGCTCCAGGCAGATACACAGGCACGGGACCGGGCCGCACAGCCTGCTTGGGAGGTTGGAGTGCTGAGCGAATTTTGACAATGACAAAAAAAACCCCACACTAATTACCCTTGGCCGCTGACAATTTGATGGGATAATTCTGCTCTTAGTGGATTAGCGGACCAGTCTCAGTATCTGCTCTACAAGTTTAGTTCTGTTTAGTGATGTTTTCTTTCTTTACAAAATGATTAACAGCAGTGGTTCTTTGCCTTGCGGTCAATAAAAAAAAAAAAAAAAAAAAAAAAAAAAAAAAAAAAAAAACAAAAATAAAAAAAAAAATACCCACTAAGGGGGGGCGGGGGGGCCAACACAAGGTGGGGGGGTTC
>NW_015113105.1:99824-137446 GCF_001443285.1 Poecilia latipinna | reverse complement strand
GGTTTTTTTTTCTTTTCAAAAAATATAATTTGGTGGGTTTTTTTTTTAGGTTTAAAAAAAAAAAAAAAAAAAAAAAAAAAAAAAAAAAAAAAAAACAGCAACTTAAACAAAACATCGCAACTATGAGGATCGGTGGTGGCAGCATCATGCTGTGGGGATGCTTTTCTTCAACAGGAACGCTGGTCAGTGACTGACAGGACAGTCACTGAAGTAAACTAGAAAGAAGCTGCGAGAACTACAATGGAATGGTTTGGACAAAAAAATATTCTTGTGATAGAATGGCCTAGTCAAAGGCCAAATCAAAAAGCAATTGAGAATCTGCGGTAAGATTTTAAAGCTCAAGCCCATAGATGTTTTCTATCCGATCTGACTGAACGTTTAGCTTTTGTAAGAAAAAAATGTTTAGAAAAAAATAAAAAAATGTCTGATCTCAAGTTACAAAATGTGAAACTGTTTAAAACTTAAGCTAGCTACTTTTGATCCATACACAGGCACAGAACCACACAGTCTGCTTGGGAGGTTGGAATGCCGAGTGAATTTTGACAAAGACAAAAAATACACACTAATTGATAGTTTTAAATGATGTTGATATAATGGGCTATCAATAAGCCTGTCACAATAAGTAGTCACTCAGTTAATCACATGATGAATGAAAATGAGATCGATAATTTCCATTTTGATGATTAATATTTTTTGAAGGAAACATTTGTGTACAGAGACTTCATAATCTGATCTAATTTGATTTATGGTTTCGGTTGTGTGTGGTTTTTATTTTGCATATTTAAAATATCTTCCACATTAATTAAAACATAAATTAAGTGTTCTTCACAAAATTAATGCTTACTTGTCTTTGATAGAGAAAAACTTGCATTATTATGCCATAAACAACACATTGAAAGAGTCTCAAAAAACAAAAAAAACAATGTTATCGCTCATCGCGATAATTTCTGGGACGATTTATCATCTAGCAAAATCTTTTATTATTCTATCTATTTACCACATCAGCATCACATTTTTGTACTGTTGCACCGCTGGATGCTGTTTCAGGACTTTATTGTCAAAATATATCATACAGTTTCCATTAATACAGTGGATGCAGCTGCTTGCTGTGTACTGGAACAGAAGGGAACAGCGAAATGAGTAAATTCACGCTGAGCTCATCTTTCTCACTCCTAAGAGAAGTGCAACATTAAGTAAAACTGTGAAATGTGTTTATTACCAGTCATCTATTTATATTGCAGGCTATTTTTATTTCTCACTAACGTTTGCACAGATTTTATCCGTATATTTCAATAAGTAAGTCTTCTTGTGTACAATAAAGGCAAGTCTAAACGGTAGATAAACTGAAATTGTACGGCATTTTTGAAGTTGTGCTCATCACTCAAAGTGCCAGATTCACCCATTCGTACTCAGAAATGTTTATAGAAGACATGCAGCGTCTCTGTCACTGCCACCAATGTCCTAAAGTTACAACAGATCGTCATTCCAGGTTCTGTCCAGTATGAACAGCAGGCCAGGCAGCCAACTATCCAGGATGTTTCTTTGGATATTAGTAATTTAATATGACTTGCACTTCTTCTTCCTTTTGATGATTAATTTTCTCTTTTGATTTTGTAAGATAGTCGTTTTGTTTCTCCACATTAAGCAAATTGCACCATGGTTCACCTTTTAGCAAACTGGGATCTACGTTTGTTTGGACTGCATCGGGATTAGGAGTGGATTTTTCACTTCTGATAAGATACCGATTTTGCACCTTTGAGTGTCGGCCAATACCGATAATGAGCCAATATGATATCAGCATGAGTCCTGCATACTTTTATTAATTATTTTGTTGTGTGGTACATTAGAAAATGCCTGATGGAGTAATATTACTCTGAGAAGAATAGTGAACAACAAACAATAGGTATGAGAACTGACCCATTTATTAACCAAAAGGTACAAGAGCTGCCGGATAGCAAAAGATTGGATCAGAGTGCTTGTATAGAAAATTTTAGATCCAGGCTAATATAATCTAATACTTTTGGCTGATATCAGACCAAGTTCTGATTTCTGATATTAATATCAGATCGGGACATCCCTAATCACAATTTGGATGAGCTTTCACAGCCTCTGGCTTCACTGGTCTTCCAGTAAAAGCGCTTCCTGTCAGTGTTAGGGCTGCATTCTCTTGGGCAACATGAAAAGGAGTTGGGTGCAACACATAAAGAAACCCTGCCACACTTAGACTCGTGACTAACCTGCTGTAGGTTGTCCAGATCTGGAGTTCAGTCAACATTCCCATGGGGAAACCATCTGGGCCCAATAGTCATTTCTATACATTCAGCAGGATTTTCTTCCTCAGCACATATTGATAAACAGCATGGAAAATGCTCAAATTGCACAATTATGACTTACAGTCATGCTAAAGAGCAAGTACATCCTCTTGTAGCTCAAGCATCTGGTTAATTCCTTAGCAACAATGTGAGACGACAATAAGTTCACACAGAAGACCGTTCCTTGGGATATTGTTGATAAATAACATTATAAAAATTCTTTAGACGAACAGTGTCTCTAAGTTTTTCAAAAAGCTTCTACGTCTTGTCTGTTTTGTTGAGTCATACGTTTTTCTCCTCATACATTAGCTGTGTTTCCATTACAAATGTGCGCGAAACTTTGCCTACATCCAATTAATGTCAATTAAGAAACCATTAAATAAGAAACTTAATTAAAATCACATGTGAATGAGTGTGTTCACGCGATAAGTCAGTTTAAAAACGCCGCGCAAACATCCTACTACCACTTCCTGTCGTCTTCTTCTTCGTGGTTTACGCTAGCGGCAGCATCTGGTTGTTGATCATGTGACATTGTGTGACGCGAAAAGTGTTTCCATTGTAGTTTTGCTAAATTAACCAATTTCGATTTGGCCTAGACAACCACTTCATCCTAGCAACTAAATTTTTTATTGACAAACGAGATTTTTATTTTTTTATTTTTTTTTATTTTAATTGCTGTGTTTCCACTGTGTGAATTTATTTCTGAAATGTTAAATTGCATGGTAACGCAGCCTTTTTTTATTCAGGGCATCACTTGTGAATCTCACACCAATTCATTCCAAGTCAGACTAACCAGGTAATTAATTATGTTTGAAAATCTCTAAAACTGATAGGCTTTCTTTTTGCCACGACTATATGAGACTCCCTTCTACAAAATGTAATTATAAACATGTTTGCATCTTATATTACATCAGAATTTATCAAGCCATTAAAAAAAACATCAACAAAAAACTCAAAACCAGTCATTTTATTGGCAAAATATTCATGTTTTACTGTTGACAGATTTAAGGCCAATAAATAATCTGCAAGAACATAGGACTTGGTTCTCTCTCCCAAAGCTTCAAGAACATTTTTGTTGCCTGTTGTCAAAGAAATATGAGGAAGGAGACCTCTTTGGGGTTCTGCACTTTATTTCTAATTTCACTGCTCTTGCTGATGTACAGGCCTGTAAAATGTATGATTAATGTTCCTGAAATATACCTCCAGTCACTGCTCAAGTATTTTTTTTTTACCTTATTGTTTTTAAGGTGAAAGAATCAAAAGCATAAGTTTCTTTTCTTTAATAATCATATGTAAAATGTGTATGTCAGTCCAGCACAACAGGTTGATGCTGCTACATGATTTCATCTTCTGAAGAGACATCACATCATTTGTTATTTGCATGTAATACGTGCACCGGTTTAGTCTATTAGACTCCCAGATTTCACCCAACAAAGCAAACAGTAAAACACATTAAATTACTAAAAATAAATAAAAGTAAAAAAAAAAAAATCCAAGCACAGATTTCTAACATTTCGACAAACCCAAAGATCTACAACAGAGTAAACTTGATAACTTTTTCAAGGCAATTTTACCAGTGTATGTTTTTATGTATGTTATTTGCTGTTAAGATGAATGTTGTTGGATTCCAAAGATAAAACGTAACCTACCGAGTTTTGATGTTTTCCCTCATTCCCAAAGATGAAAAAAATGACTGAAATTGAAAGGTGAGAGGGTTAATTTGTAGTAAAAACGATTTCTTGCCTGTAATCCTTTAGTTTAGTTTTACTAGTTCAGTCGATGTATCTGCATATCTGTCGTCATGGTGATAAATAGAAAGTATACCCTCGTGGAAAACTACAAAACGGTCAAACCGTGACATAAATCTGGACCTCAGCAGCTCTAAGAGTGTTTTAATCGAATTTTAAATCCAGAACACACTTTCAGGTCGGTTCCTGCCTTCATTCATTCATACCGCCATTTTGTGTCCAAGCGCCTTTCTTTCTGTCTAAAACAAGTCATTTTGAGCACTTTCTGTATCAGTTTGTTTATGTTTCACAGTTAAATATTTTCATAAATAGAGGTAATTATAAATATGTTTGAATCTCATGTGTATTTTAATTTTACTTGCAATATTTTTGACAACTTTGTATTACACCTTACTTCCATTGTTTTGGTTTTGATCCTAGTTTGGGTCAGTCTAAAGTAAATCTAAACAAACTCCTGCCAGCAGTTATTTACTGGAGTCACATATCAACTTCTTATGAGCAGATTAAATAAACCACTACGTAAAACACTGGTTGCCACAGCAACAATAAAATGCCCCTTGGTGGGTACAAACCGACAATGACCAGGATGAACAATACTGAGGCGTGTGACTCCATTTTGTACCCAAAAAAGTTTGGTGTGAAAGGATCAAAACCGCAAAAGTACAAAAAAGCAGCGGGGCGAATAGACCGCCCCACAAAAATGCCCAACACATATCATATTCTTGTTATGTATTAAACAAACTTAAAGTCAAAACAGAGTAGTGTAATACAGGAAATTAAGCGCACCATTTCTGGTACTAGAAAAGAGAACGTAGCTGCCGTTACTAAATGAAATGCTGAAGATTACCTGATGAAGAGCAAATCTGACCAGCTTGATTACAGCAGCAGATCTGGCAATTCGCTGGTTCTTCCAACAGCAAATTTCAAAAGTTAAAAACTGAATTTATCACAAGATTTCTAGAACAATTGAATAGCTGAGACCAACTCAAAGATGCTTAGTTTAAAACATCCAGTCATCTGTTGAAGTAATAATGAAAACAGTGATAAAAGAGGATGTACTTTCTCTTTAACATGACTACAGCTTGTCCTCTTGATTGATTTTGTCAGCTGCTTATTTGTAAAGTCATAGAATACAATGATAAACAAATCGAAATAATTCATCTTCGGGGGTTAAAATTCAGTTGTTCCTCCTCGAAATGAAGCGAATATGACTCTGCATCATGCCACCCACTGACAAACCACCAAATTGTACCCAGCAATACGTGAGACGTTAGCTGAAAGAGAATTTTTTTCTTATCCATCAATCATCCCGATTCCGTCTATTCAAGCAAAGCTGTCTGTGACTGACAACCAACTAATTACACATTGTACCAACATGGTAACCCCCCTCCCATCTGCCCCAACAGACTGCTCCCAAAAAAAGAAAAACAAAACACAACTGAATCTACTGTTTTCTCCAGATGTGATCTGCACATCTCTGTGCACATTATGTGTAATGTGGGTTGTGTTTGGGCAGGTCTTGTCCTCTGTGTTCTGTTGCCATCAATGAAAAATATTAAAAGGAAAAAGGAGATAGATTTTTTTGACTGAAAAACAAAGTATGCATAGTATACTGCCAAACATAGTAGCACATACAGTGGCACAATATTAGGAAAACATAATATTTTCCTAATATCAGTTATTGTTGGATATTGTGATGAAATTAATGTTTGGGGTTAAGCCATGTTTTAGAATCTTAGAATTTGTACAACTTAAATCAATTAAAGTCTATTTCAGCTGTCAACACACAACATAAAGTGTTATTGCCTGAATTATAGCTACCAAATATTGCCCTCATTGATATTGCATTAACAAATTGCAGTAATATGCTATACTGTGCAGTTCTAAGTAGCTGCTCGCATATAATTAGCTTAGTTTAGCATAATAACCTCAGGCAGCCAAAAATGGCTAACCTGACTATGACAATTAGCTAACAGAATTAACCTCAATCCAATTTTCAAGGCTCATTATACCTGTAGCAGAAAGATGTCTTATCGCCATAAGTTTGTAGAAAAGCGAGTAAAGTAGTTTGGGTGGTGAAAGCTAACTAGAAAGAGCCGATTGATAAGTCGCAGCTGATAAGGCAGATTGACACAGCTAGCAGCCTCCATGTTGTAGCTTTAGCATTGCAACACAGATGTAGTTTGAGAAAACAGCAACAAAATTAATATCAATCATCCCTAGTGAAATTGTACAAATTATATATCGACGAGTATAGCATTGTATGAAATTGATAATAATTGTTTCAGTTTGAATTGTTCAAAAGAGCTAAAATTAGGATGGGACTGACTAGCTGTTAGCCTTCTATTCTTCAACAAGCGCACCAAGCATCTTACTACAGACACTATTATTTATGATAACTTAAAAGAATCTTCTTTGAATTTTTTAAAATATCCCTGACAAATCAGAATGAGTGATTATGGTTTCTGTTGGCAAGAAATCAAATAGAAGTATCCTTAAATACTCATCTCTGTTTTATGTTTTTTTTCTAGCCATTTTAAAATGGTTGATAAATGTCTTCAGATTGACAGAAAATTCTATATTAAACATTTCTTCCATTATCCAGTACATAAATGTTAGATATATGCTAGATAGAGGATGAATCTCATTAAACTCAACTCGTGGTACTTTGTTTACTTTTAGAGAAAAACAAATGCACAACTAAAGGATATTTCAGTGTGTTATTGTCAGTGGTCACATTGTTTTTAGACTTTTCCACCTGACAAATTATGTAAGTTTGTGACTAGCACCAGCAATTTGGTTGGAGAGCACTGACAGGATAAGCTACAGATGTGACTCATATAAAGTTGGTCAACTATTCCAGACTTGGCAAAGTTCTGACGGGTCACATGCTGTGAGAAATTCTCACAAACTGTATTGTATCTTCGAAGTAAGGGTATATGACATGAAGTCTGGTGTTCATAAAATGCCACAGCATTTCTCATCAACGCCTGACTTAAAAAAACCCTAGCCAGTAGCCTTGTCTGGTGAAATAAGTGCCATTGATTGTTCTGGACCCCTGCTATGAAAGTGTGTGATTTAAGTCTGACACCAGCAGAAAAGGAAGTCGTTCTTGAGTTGCCCTATGGAGTAGGCAAAATCCAAAATTATTTTGAAGAAGCCTATAGCAATTTTAAATTTTAAATCGTGTGTGGCATTATTTGTGATAGAAGAAAGAAACTGATATAATGCAAAGGTTTACATATCTGGCTAACTGTTATCCTCTAATGGTGCTAATGGAAAGCTAACTGAATTACTTTCCATTAAGCAAAAAGGGCTTTTTCATAGTATCTTTAACAAAGTAGGGTGACATTTACTTATCTCTTGTTCACATTAGGGTCACCTTAGACGGAGATAAACACTCAATATATATAATTGTCAAACCTTGACTGGAATGTTGTACTCTGATAACAGAGAGAGAATGAGAAATACAGTGGTTTATGAAACCTTTGCTATATCTGTCGAGCAAAAATGGAGATTCTTTATAACAACAGTATTGTTAAAATTTTGTCTGGATATATTGATTCACCCCTAAACGTAAAAGATGAAGAACAGAATGAATAAAGGAAACATTTAGGAAGTAATGCCACGCTCGTTAATGAAAACGCAAAATTCTTATTTGCTGCAGGGAAAACAAGATTGAGTTCTTGTTTCTCTTCATTTCACCGTCACCTCACTCTGTTGATTTCACCGGCCAACAGTATGATAGGCTCAACATGCACCACGTTGCATTCATGTGCCGTGATCCAAGTGACTCCGAACCGGTTGGACCTAACTCCGTTGAGCACACACACAAACACACACAAAGCCTCAAAATGAAACCCTCTGTTGGCTGTTCTGTCTTCATTACATATTTGATCAAGACTTTGCTGTGTGCATACTCCTTTTTTTTTTTGCGCATTATACTCTTGGAATACCAGGATTGTAGCACCACGTACATCTAGTTGCAGTTAAGTGTTGTCATCAGCTGCTGTGAAAGGCTAAACGGAGCTGCGTCTCTTAAACAGATTGAATGGAGACAGAATGTGTAGGCCTGTTGTTATGGAGCTTATGCTGGTGCATTGACGTGGACTGCACACACAGCCTGTTGATCCAGGATCCATGTAGTGAGGACAGTTACTGTTCTGCTGCAAGTAGGCATCTGAGAAAGTCATCTCCTGAGGGATCATGGTGGGTATGGAACCCTGCAGCTTCTCTTTGCTTCTGTACCACAAGCAGGAGCATATCGTTTGGAAATGCAACACCTCGGTGTAAGCACCTTTTAAATCTTTAGCCTTTGTGGCGTCGTTGGCTACGACGGTGGACGAGGTTGAGGTTGAGAGTGGTAGAAGACGAGTCACCTCCCCTCGGGGCTTGCCCACGGTCATCAAGGCCTTCTGCTTGGCATCCCGGCGCTCGTCCTCAGTGTTCATGGTCAGGAAGCGAAGCACGACGAGATTCAGGAACGCCCCGATCACCGTCAGGCCCATGAGGATGTAGACGAAGCAGAAAGCCACGTAGCGCGGGTCGTTCTGCAGCGCGTCGTCCCTCTGCAGAGCCACATAATCTCCAAAACCGATGGTGGTGAGTGTGATGAAGCAGTAGTAGAAGGCGTGCAGGAAACTCCATCCCTCGCAGTGGGAGAACGCCGCGGCGCCCACACACAGAGTGCTCAAGCAGGAGAAGAAGCCGACCGTCACCATGTTCGCCATGGAGACCTCGGTCTGACGCATTCCCAGGCACTTTTTGGCTTGATGCAGCAGGTATCTGACGAACGTGTTGATGCGCTCTCCCAGGCTCTGGAACATTACAAGGGTGAGCGGGATCCCAAGCAGGGCATAGAACATGCAGAACACCTTCCCTGAGTCGGTGCTGGGCGCTGCATGGCCGTAACCTAAGGGAAGTACATCACATATTTGTAACAGTGTGCAGGACAGCAAACATACGGGTCTTACAAACTGATCTCGGATCTCTTTCATTGGTCATTTTAAAGTAACACCAGTCAGATAATAAATATCCTCACTCATAAACCAAGACTCTTAGTACCATAAACTGAGTCCTAGATTTATTTAGACTATCAACAATGGAAAGTGACTTTTCAGACCTGTCGAGCTCCCTTTATTTATTTATTTTTTTAGTCAATTACCAACCATTCTACCAACTTTCCCTGTTGTTACTGAAGTTTTTGGGGGACTTGTGAAAGCATGTATTGTTTTACTCTTCTCAGTGAGCGCCAGATGCTACGGTCGGAAATTCTCCAGTCCAAGAACACTTCAGGTACCGCTCAGTCCATACTCAGAGTCCGTCTCTTCGCAGCTGGAGCCACTTCCTACCTGTCCAGGCCAAATCACCTCTGGCTGCTCCCCTTCCAGTCAGGGCCAGAAGAAAATGTAAATATAAAATCAATCACTGCATTTATATTGTCTATTTTTGTTTGTATTTCAGATTGTAGGTAAAAAGTTTGTTTAAGTAATCGTTTCACTGTAACTTTCTGTAGGTTCCTAAGTGGAGTTCAGGCTTAAAAACCAAACCATAGAAATCACAAATCTAAAAATAAGAAATATATTTTTTTAAATGACCAGAAAAATGTATGTATATAGTAATAATTTGCAGTCGTAAACATACAGATTTCCACAACCTGATTAATCTCTTTTACATCACCTTTTATTGCCTTCAGAGTCAGTAAATTGTTTGATCATTTCAGTTAGCGACTTTTACAACATCAAATAGCTGCTTTCCTTTCTTGTTTTAGCTGGTTTAAACTCTTTATGTTTTATCTACCATCAACTATATAATTCTGAAATTGTGAAAAACTCGTGTTAAGAATATTTACAACCTAGCTATGCAGACTATGTGCAGCTACAGTAAGTGATGCTAACTGAGCTAATGGTGCTAATCACTACATTTTAAAAGTAGTTAAAAACTGCTTGAGAATGAACACCATCATGTGTTCCCGACTCCATTTCACTAAAATTAGTTATTTGTTGAGACTTTGGTCTAAGGATGCCTCCGCTCATGAATAATTAATTAGCTTCAGCAGCAAAACAGCTAACAAGGATGTTGCTAAACCATTTTGTTGATGGATGTAGTATAATTTCAGACCGTTTTACACTCAGAAAAAGCTTTTTTAACAACTAAGGGTACATTTTTGGGTCAGTTAGTTTAATATTTACTTAAACAAATACAAATATAGAATCTATTTTTTTAAAATAACTTGGGCAACCTCAAGTATCGAGGTTACCAAAGTCATGTCCGAAATATTGAGCAACACCTTTATCAGACACATTTTTTAAAAGTACATATACCATCTGGCTTTGACCTGAATGAAAGTCTCAACAAATATTTACAAAACAGATGATTTGTTTATATTTTTATACATTTCTTAAAAGTTTAGTGAAATTTCACACATTTTGATCCAAAATACAACAGGATTAAAGTACTTTTTCTCTGAAGAAGTTTCTGAATAAGTGAAGAAAAATCTAATGTAAAAGAAACAGTAAAGTGATAAATATCCTTTTAGTGGGATCCTAAAGAAAGAACTGAGGTGAGAAGACTTTTCTACATGAGCCCAGTGCGGCTCCTCTTGTAAACACCTACAAAATGTATTTGTTGTTTAATCTACATTTTTGATGAGTCTGTATCAAAACAACAATACATATATGGTATAGGTAACATCATTACAGCTGTTATGATCAATGTGCTAAGTTAATTTAGCAGGACGTGGATTAATTTAATCTTTTTTGTATAAAGTAGAGCAATTTTATCATGTTAAATCTTTTATTAACATTTTCTGAAGAAACTAGAACACTTCTGGACTTTTAGATGAAGTAATCAGAGAGAACCCAAAATACGCAGTGAAAAATGAATGCAAATCCAACAGTGTTAAAGGTTAAGCCTCCAATATTGGTGAACTAAAAAAATTCTGGAAAAAGTGAGTGGCTCAACCAGCATACTTTTTTACACTAAGCCAAGTCGACATGGAAATCGTTATCTTGTTATCCTTGCCCAATATTAAAATTTATTTGATTTGCAGAGCCAAATAATATTTCAGTCATAAAACAAATTCTACTCGTTGAGATAAAGAAAGCATGGCTTTGTTTGACCAAAGCAAACAAATAAATACAATATTTTGGGTGAGCGTCCTTGTGGATTCTTGGAACCGCAAGTAATTTAAAATGTAACCTCTACATCCAGATTCGTTACAGAGCTGTGTAACATCCACTGCTCTCTCTCACAGAAAATGCATAGCACTAACTGAGGTAATCATATTAATAACTAAAACACACCTGGACATTATTGAAATTGAACTGAAATTATTAAGAGAGCTCAATTTTAGCCACATCAAAGCTTCAAATAAATCAGTGATTGGAAATTGGCCTTAAAATCTCTGATTGGTGTATCTCTAAAATTAAGCCAAATTAAGTTAACGGAGTAACTTTTATAGTGTGGTGGGAAGAAATATAATAGAAAACACCCCCTTAAAATGTGGTGAAATGAAAAGATATATATATATATATAGTGAACACATTCAGTTGGCATATCCAATTTATTTACTTCCCGAAGTAATGATTTATTTTGTTATATTGAATAATCCACCCTTATTCCTGTGTTAACTTTATTCCTCTAACTGAAGGCAAATATTACTTTCTTTAATTATTAGAATCCTTAGTTTTCTACGTAAAGTCGCTGATTTTAGTTCTCAAACTCTAAACGTCAGTCAGAAAAGACGCTGAAGAGCAAAAATTCACCTTTCTAACCTCAGAAAACATCAAAGAATGTTTGAATCTGGGAAGTCGCCGTCTTACCTGGCGCGCGACGTGAGTAATCCATGAAATACCTCTTTAACAAACAAACCACGACAATAAATAAAGAAATACTCTAGAGGGACACCCCGAAAGGATCGTTTCACCTGTGCTCACCTATGGTCGTGATCACAGTGATGGCGAAGTAAAAGGAGCCCGCGAATTTCCACTGGACTCCGGCTTTGTGAGGTTTGAGCTGTAAAACGACGAGCTCGAGCTCCTCGAAGTTCGCTTTGGTCAAGTTAAATTTGCGCATGAGTTCGTACTTCCTGGCGTCCAGCCTCCTCTTGTGACTTTTCTCCTGTTTGGACTCCAGGGTCTCGAAGACGGCCGCCCCGACCACCAGGTAGGTGAGGATGCTGACGATGAGGGCGAGCGTCCTGGCGTTTTGTCTCTTCATGGTAACGAGATGAAAGGGGGAAAGTCGGCCGCGCGCGGCAGCTGAGGCACTCTGCGACCTTCTCTTGACGCACTCCGGATCCAACAGAGGAGACTTTTGGAGATAGAGCCGCACCACCCCCACATCACAGTTGGGTTGCTACTGTAGGCTATTTGGACTATTTGTCACCGTCTTATATTTAGATACGGCAGAAAAAGAAGAAGAAAAAAAAACACGCAGGGCAATCCCACAGACTTTTTGGAGTGGCAGCTCTATCTAAACGCTTAGCTTTCACAAACAAACGCCTCAGCATTTGACGAGAAGTTTGTCACATTAGTAGATATAATCTTCTGTAATGTAAAAAAAAAGCAACCAGTGTCTATTTAAACATCCTGTTTCCTCTTGCTGCACAGGTCGTCTAGCAACCTGCTGATGGCCATCCTCCCCCTATGTAAACATTGAGGAGAGTTCACACTGATGGATCATCTTGGGCTCAGTCATTCGCCTACTAATTGTAATTTTTTTCCATAATCTTTGGGAAAGTACCCATGTTAATTTAAACAGCAGTTGTTTACTGTTTTATTGTAAATATAATGAATCTATGGCAGTAAAAGGTGGACCTACACTCTGAAAACTGCTGGGCAAAAAATAAACCATGTTTGGGTAACCAACCCCACTATGGGCAGATTTTCAAGAGCTGCTTCCTTGCATGCATGTAGGCATTGGTGTGTAGAAAAGTACTCCAGCTTTCAGTAACCAGGGAACTTTTCTGGGGTCATTATTACCCCAGTCATTGTTTCAACTGTATTTGTCAGGGTAAAAACAAATGATGAGGGTAGAAGTGGCTGTTTTCTCTTTTACCATGAACTTTTGGTTAGAATTTTGCGGAGGGGAAGAGTTTGGCATTTTGAATTGTTTGAAATAATATCAGTATAAACCTATTTGGCTAGGACTACAAATGTACACAAAAGTCATGGTTCAGTGTTCCAGTTTTAAAGTCTTGGTATGTTTTCAGTCCCTGTCAGAGAGAAACAAACACAAAGTGGCCGCTGTAAAACTGACTGGATGGGTAGATGGATATACAACAATAAAACCATTTGAAATGGTTCATAATGTTTCCTAAGATTTTTTTTAATAAGACTTTGCAGACATTTAAAACATTTTAAATAACTTTAGTTATTTTTGGAAGATAGACAATCCAATGTACCAGAGTTACACGGATGCACCTTAAAAGTTCAGCTGTTGGAAAACCGCCTCTCGTCAGAGGAATGCACATCACCAGTGTGTTGTCATTCCGCTATGCAGCATTTAGGACCGACTGGATTGGAGCTGGATTTAGCTCATTTCTCTCAGTGATGTTTACATCGACAGCTTTCAAGTGAATAATTTAATTAAATGTAGTGAGAGTTACAGACCTTTGTGCTGTTGAAAAATGCATATATTGAAATAAAGTTCTGGTTCAGTCTGCATTTGTTTGATACACACTGAACTGAACGTGCTGCACAATTTTCCTATCCGAAGAGTTCGTCTCTCCATATACTGCCACCTGTTGGGCAGCCAGCGCAAGTGCATATGAAACTTACTCAAATCCTGATGGTCAGTCAGAAATGATTATCACATCTTCTTTGCTGTCAGTTAGATTATTACAGGTAAAAAAATAAATAAATAAATAATAATAATAATAATAATAATAATAATAATAATAATAACGGCATTAAAATACAACTAAACAATAATATGACTGGAATATTTTGACGCACTGACATGTTGGAACAAATTCACAATTAATCTATATTTTAACTTATCTTTTTACTGTTGTTTAAACACAATATAATGAAAGACAGTAATACTTATTTCAAGGACTGAAATATCTATTTACTTTGTGAACTACAGGCTACATATGATGATACTGGCATATAGTGAACCACTTTTTTGGTGGGGGGAAAAATAGAAAATATGGATAACAAAAAATATAAACAGAATAATGTGGGAAAAATATTTATATATTTTACCAGGCCTTTTATCCTTGTCTTTAAGTCCAAAAAATTTGAAGGCAAAACAACTTGAGTAATAGTGATAAATAATTATGATCTTAATAGAGTTAGAGGAAGCAGTCTGTTTTTTTTTTATTGTTTTTTTTATTTGAAACTGACTTATTTCGATTTCTGAATTACAAGTACAAATAAAGTACACACAACACATTTCAGTTGCGAGTCAGAAATCCAGTAGCACTAGTTAATTAGTATCAATTAACGGTTGTTTACAGCATGTTGTGTTCATTAAATAAATCTAAACCGAGTCACATGTTTTAGGGAAACTAAACGGCAAATGCAAACTTCACAACTTACGATTAACATAATATATGAATCCTTCAGACCAGCTTTGTTCAGCTGGTCTCCTGAATCATCAAAACAAAGAAAAAAAAACAGTTTAGAAATGTTCCAGTGTGACAAAATGTGGCCGTCATACTTTCACGCAGTCAAATAAAATTCATGGAAGTATTTTCACACAGCTGAAGAGCATCCTTATTCCGGATTTTAAAGTTACACACGACTTTTAATCAGTGGCGATTCTTGATGTGGAGGATATGGCACACTGCCCAGGGAGGCATAGCCGCAGGGGCAGCGTAACTATCAAGGTGGAATAAATGTCTTTTTATTGTTTATTTGCATGTTCAGTCAATGGGGATCAGGTGATCCGTTTGTTGCGTGATGTGTAAGCACAAACTCCAGCTAGCTAATGGCTCATGGCCAGTGCTACATTGAAGGGTTACTTGACTGTTTTTAGGGGAATTTATACTGCATTTGTTCATCTTGAGTTTAACATTTAAAATGCTCTGAATAACCAAACCTGAACTTAATATTTCTAAATTGGACAGAAATTCTCTATTTCTCTTGTAAAAACACAAAGAAGAATATTTTTGAATGCTTTTTGGGCATCGGGACCTGAGATTAATACTAGAATTAAAAGCACAATGGTTAATCATAGACTTAATTATTCTACACCGATTACACTTTTTAAAAACTCTTGTGAGTTGTGACACTTTTACTCCATTATCTTTGGTACTTATAATAATTTATGTCACAAAAAATATTCCTATGCCGTAAAGAATGGATTTTTCTTTTTGGGAGTGTGTTTGTCATGGGGGGCTAAGAAAGATTCGGTAAGGGCGGCATTCTTGCTAGAACCACCACTGGCCGCAATCACTACATTATGTAATATGCTGAGCAGATCATTCCTGAGGTTTTCTGGAGCGGTCTTCTCTACAAAGCCTCAAACTCGTCCACCCTCTGCTTGGTGTTGCCCAGGCGGATCTGACGGAGGGTCTTGTACTTGTCTCGTCCGACACGGACGTTCTCAGCATGGAGCAGGTCGTTCTGGGTATTCTTGGAGTCGTGTCTAGATTGCTCCAGATCTGAGCTCAGGTCCTGCAATAAGAGTCGGGTTTGGTGATTAAGTAATGGGAAAACACGTCCTGGATCCATTTTTGTCTCATTTGTACAATAGATGGATAAGGATTTTATTTGACCTCGTGAGCTACTAAACAAAAAGTTCCTAAAAAATTTCCAAACAGCAATGTTTTATAAGTATTGTGAAAAAAGAGATTAGCTTCTAAGCTAAGATGTTAGCTTGCTTTACGTCTTAGCTTGTCTTGGCTTACAACTTACAGCTTAGCTTAGTTTACAATTTAGCTTGTCTTAGTTTACATCATAGCTTACAATTTACAATTCAGCCTGTCTTAGCTAACTTATATCTTAGCTCGTCTTTGCTTACAACGTAACTTAGATCTTAGTTTGTATAAGCTTACAACTTAGCTTACAATTTACAACTTAACTTATCTTAGCTTACAATTTACAACTTAACTTATCTTAGCTTACAACATAACTTACAACTTAGTTTATCTTATCTTACAACGTAACTTACATTTTATCTCGTCTTAGTTTGCAACTTAGCTGACATCTTACTACTTAGCTTGTCAGGCAGCTTAAATATACCTGATGAGCTTAAAGCTGTGTAGAAGTAAAATGTTTGTTTTCTCTTGTTTTTGTTTGTTTCTTTTGTCAGGAAATATTCAGATTTGAAAACACAACAGTGCTGCAAACTAAGATAAGGGTGCAAGTCGCAATATCCATCTATCATTGACACTTGAAGGTGGGTCAATTTTTAAAGCTATGGTTGCACCTTTCAAACAGCTTCCTCTGCAGCGCTTACAAAACTGCACCCACTGGAAACAACCGTGCACACTCACACCTCCAGAGAGTTTAAAATCACCATTTAACCTAACATGCGTATTTCTGGACTGTGGGAGGAAGCCAGAGGACCTGGCAAAAAAAAAAAAAAAACCCACGCATACACAGTGAGAACATTCGATCTGCACTTAGAAACACGGTCATGCTGTGAGGCAACAGTGCACACCTCTTCATCACTGGGTTGGTTTACTGCAGTCCCCAGTGAAAAGTTTGGTGCATCTATCCAATTTCAACCTTAAGATTACTGAAAGAGTGACGATGTATAGGGGGACGATTTTGTACTTTTAGGATTAAACTAATTCGACAGGAGTTTGTCTGGGTGCGTGAATGAAATTCTCGCGCCTCGCGACATGAAATGAATTCAACTGGAGGAAGAGCGGTTTGTTTGTGTCCTTGGAACCCAAGCTCACCATCAGCTGCTTCCTGAGGCGCTCGTTCTTCTCCGCCTCGGTGAGTCGGTCCTCCTCCAGGTGGTCCTCGCCGATGTCCTGCGAGTGCAGCTCGGCGCTGTAGGTGCTGTTCTCCTCGCTGTGCTCGTGGTCACTCTCGTTGTCCGAGGAGGAGGAGGAAGAGGAGGAGGACGAATGAAGGGAGCCACCGGGAGGAGCAGAGTTGGACGGGGTCCTCACACTTTGCAGCTCTTCCTTCGTCCTCAACAGGCTCTGCTCCACTTCCTCAGCCTGCAGGAACCATCGGAGGGAAACCACGTCAGCGGAGGATAGCGGAGACGTGACACGCAAACTGAAGTTACGGCTTAACGGCTCTGGGAAGCAAAGCTCGGCTTTTATAAGATTAAAAATGTTAGAAGAAAAATCAGACTATTATTTTCTGTGCATTTGTTCAGTGGGGGGAAAAAATCAAGTATTTCTTGTCCAGTTTTATTGCAAATATCTCAGTAACTCAGGAAACTTTCCAGCATAAAAGGAGAGCTTGTTTTAAGTAAATATGTATTTAATATTGATGAAAATGTCGCAGTTCCACTGACAGATTATTTCACTTAAAACATGGGGGGAAATGTCTTGCTGTAAGCGACAAAACCTGCTGGTGGCACTTGTATTTTTTAAATAATTATTGACTTAAAATAGCTCTTGTATCTTGCTGAAAAGTTATTAGTAAGTTATTTGTGTCTTATTTCAAGTGTAATGACATATTTGAGCAAAACAATTTTGTGTTTTTGCACAAAAACAATTTTTTTTAATGTCTTGATCTAGAAAAACAATCTCAACAACAAGAATGGAATATGGGAAAAAAATGTAATTGAATTAAAAGTAATCCAAATTAAATGCCACTCGTGACACAAAAGGCTTTAAATAAAATAAAAGCAAACTCAAAATGCTAATAATAGTATGGGTTGGACATACATTTTTTTTATATATTTTAAAAGGTTTTAATTTATCAAAGAAGCTTTTTGTTTCATGCCAAACCCACCTGCTGTGTTACTAATACAATTCAATTCAACTCAGAAACATTTTATTGACCCTAAGGAAAACTTTTATGTTGTTGTAACTCATATTAATTCAAAACTTTTCAGAGTTTTTGTAGAACATCCTAGTAGTTTTAGGATACAACAAAAAAGTTTTTTTTTCCTCTCGTTTTATAGGTTTTATAGTTTTTTTTCTGTCTTACAAAAACAACCATTTGATGTGAAGACAGCGTCTAATTGTTGCTATGGAGACTCTGGGATACCGCACTTTCCTACAGTTCCTAAACAGTTTTGCTTTGACTCCAGAAAAATGAAAAAATGTAGATATAAATATAGAAAAATAAATTATTTGTCTTGCATATATAAGATGTTCTCTTGTCTTTCCCACTTTAATGTGGAATTAATAGATATTTTTTGCACATTTTACTAAAATACGTTGAAGTTTTTGTACCTAATTATAGAAATTTTGGGAGATTTTTTTTAAACTCAGTTTTACCAAAGAATGGAGTTTTTTTGGGGGGTTTTTTTTCCACTGATCTCTCACAGATACCAGAGGGAGGAAAGTGTTTTATTGGGACCTTTTTTTCCACCTGATCTCCTGACCGTCTTGCCTTGACCGCCGGTCAGAGCGCTCACCTTCATGTGCCATGTCTCAGCTTCCTCCTCCTTGGCTCTCTTGGCCTCCTCCAGCTCAGTGATCTTGGCCGTGTACTCGGCCAGCTCCGCAGCCTGAAGCAGGAACAGCGCGAAGCGACTTTAGTCAGGCAATTTAAAAGACAAAAAAAAACAAAAACAAAACAAAACCACACACACACACCAAAAGAAGTAAAATAATACAACACTTTTGTTGGTGTGGAGCTTCACCCTAAATCCTCAGGTTGGACTTTAGCAGAAGCAGAAGCAGACGCTGAAAGCGTTCGTACTTCCATCGGGATTGGTTCACTTGTGCGCTGCACACTCACCAGCTGCTCCTGGCTCTTCATCTGCTCCTCGGCTTGCCTGGCCAGCTCCTCCTTGGCAATTATGGCCTCCATCCTCTCAGCCTCCAGCCGGGCCGCCTCCTGCTCCACCCTCCTCCTCTCCTCCTCCAGCCTCATGGCCCGGTCCAGCTGCTCCTGAAGATCTGCGGGGCCAGGCAGGCACACGGGAAAATCTATTAGGCACCGCACGTCGGCGAGGCGCTTTGGGAAGGTCTTATTTTTTCTTCCTCTGAATATGTGTTTCTGTTTCTGTTTTGGTGTGGATTTCAACGTCTCATATTGATATTCTTTAAGAATATCTGCTTAAAGAAGAGCTGACAATCTGTGTCTGTCAAATGGAGGGACAGCAGAGGGCAGTAAAATCATTTTTGCACGGCGACATTAAGAGAGAGAGAAACAAAAAAAACCGGTCTGTAGGCTGACTCTGAGATTTTTTTTTTTGTCTTTTCTTCTTGGGAACATTTTCTGAGCCCGGCTCGTATTTAGACAGCTTGTGTGTGACGTGGTGCGCCCCACCTCGCTCCGCTCTCTTAGTAGTCTCTTCAAACTCGTAGAGCTTCATCATCAGCTCCTGCTTTTCTCTCTCCATCTGCTGCTTCTCCCTCTCAATGTTTTCTCTCTTCTTCTTCTCGCCTTCCAGCTGATCCCTGCAGGACACACACACACACACACAAAGCAAAAAAAGAAAAAGAAAAAGTCAAGATCACACACATTAATCACCCACATCCTATACAGCGCCTTATAAAAGTATTCATATCCGCTTTTCATAACTTGTCATTATATAACTACATTTAAAAAAAAAAAAGTATCTAATTTACGGTGAAATACCGGTAGCTGTGGTTGTCAGAATTTTACCATAAATAAAATTTATTGTAAAATTTTATTTACAGTATTTACATAGCTGCTGGTATTTTACCGTAAATTAGACACTTTTTTTTACAGTGTAAACTAGCAACAAGAAAACTCATTGTTCAGATTTGATCACGTTTCTTTGCTATTCCACGTCACACTTGGTCCGTCACATAAAATTCCTGTCATATACAATCAGACTTGTGGTCGTAATTTACGGAGGACCAATCCGGCCATGATTTAAGGATAAATGCAGAAATGAATAAATGACTCATTAAAATAATCACCAGGTCAAAAACGCAGCATGGCATTTAAACTGGTGGACAACAAAATAATAAATATAACAGATTTTGTATGATAATTGATTAATTAGTTAAGCATAAATATTACTGTTAACATTTTTAAGCTTTGTAATTTTTGTCTACTTTATGCATACATAAAAAAATAAAATAAAATAAAGTAAAATAAAATAAAATAAAATGAAATAACAAAGCATGCAAAATCAAGCGCTGCGCCTACTTTCTTCAGACTAGACTTTGGCTACTATGCAAGAATCCGAGGAGGTGACGCTGTTCCGATCTGTTTTTGACATTTTCAGGTGCATTTATAATTTTGTCGCTTTTAATGCCACGCAAATTTACTTGTCAAGCCGCTTTTTTAGCTCCGTAATTACTTTAATGAGGCACTTGTACGTTTCTCTATTTATTCTTAATTGTGGCAGGATTGGTCCTCCGTAAGCAAACCGGTCAAATGTGAAGAAGTGGTCTTGTCTACCTCTCCATCTTCTTCTGGAGCCGTTCCTGCTTGGCCTGAGCCTTCATCTGCTGGACCTCGATGTTGTCAGCCATGCGGCGGCGGGTGTACAGGATGTGGTTGCCCTTAGCAAGCTGCATGATGCTCTTGTGGATGCGAGGTTGTGTCCCGTGAAACATGATGGGCTTCCAAAGGAATGAAAATGCAAACGTTACACAAGTCTAAAAAGTTTTCTTCCTTTCTACCTTCCCCCCAGCCCCATCTAATGTTTCAGTATTTGGCATGTAAAGACGTATTTAATTACTTGTTACTTGTGGAAATACTCACTGGAGATTTTTTGTCAATGGGCTTGATGATAAATTTCTTGGTGTCAAAAGAAACATTTCCAATTTCATTCCAGGGGAATCCAATTTTTGGGGTGAGCCTGGAATATGTTAAAAAAAATTAAGTTCATGTTGTAGTTAGGCAGAGAAATAGGTCAATGTACTCTTACAGTCAACATCCACAGAGGTCAGTGTGTTGAGTAAAAAACATGAGGGTGAGAAAGGAAAAGGTCAGCGGCAGAGATTTGAGCTCTGGTCTGTTGCCCTCGCCGCTACAAGTATGAAGTTAAGAACACCATAAAAATGCGCACAGTCTGATGAAACAATACGACTTTCAAGGTTTCCCCCAGAAAACCTGCTAAGCCCGGTGGTTGGGTGCAAGGACAGTCATTCATCAAGCGGCCCGTCGTGTTTTTGAGTTAAAAAATGTTTAAAGTTGACAGGAAATGTTAAAATATCACTTCATAATAATGTTATTAAAAGACTGAAAGATTAATACCTGAACACTAGCTGCAAAGTTTTAAAAATTCAAACATTTAACAAAAGACTTTAAAAAATAAGCAATGTTCAGCCTGGTGGGGGAANAAGTAAAGCCTGGCGGCCCGCCAGGCTTATAATATAACCCTGAGCTTTTGAAGTTAACAATGATAATACAAATAAAATAAGCAGCAAAAGAAAAAAGAAAAAAAAAGAATATAAATAAAGATTTCTGTAATAAAGTCCTGAACTGTGGGTTTTACCTGTCATCCTTTGGATAGATGTTGATCCCTAGCGCGTCCACGCCCAGCCATAACTCTGTGCCCTTCTTGTTTCTGATCTCAAAGTAGGTGACGCCGTACATTTCCAGATCCTGAGCGATCTTCAGGTACTCGATGATTGCATCTTCCCTGTTTGGAGTCACAAAAACGTTTGCTCAGAGGCATTTTTTGCTGCAAGACGTTAGACATTGACACGTTTTCCCACTGAATAACGAAAAGGACGATCTAAACTGGAAATAACCCCAGATTTTCCTCGTCTCTTCTTGAGCGTTTGTGTCGTTTTTCGCTAAGAGCTGCGGCATGTTGCGTCCTGCCAGGTAGCTCAATTCAGAATGGATGAACAGAGTTTAAATGCTTGACACCGACCACACTGATGTTGCAGTGACGATTGTCATTTAGTACTCTGTTGTATTAAATAAGAAAAGTAGAGTCCAAGGGCTCAAAGTAAGATTTTCTAAAGTTTATGCATGAATTTTACAACAGTGTGGGATGGGGGTTTAATTGTGAGAGAACTAAGCATATTGTGTTGAACATCCTCCAAAATTTGATAAAGTATGTGTATTTTTTTTGATACTGTGTGTCTATTGGGATGAAGGGCGAAGAAGTCACAGTTTAACTGTATCAGGACTCTATATCTCACTTTAGCTACCACATTACAATTAAATTTGATTTATTTTTTACAAATTTAAGGATAAACTAAAGTAGGACAAGCAGCCATCAGTTGGAGCCACTTCACTCCTGCAGCATACCGAGGTGAGTGAATATTTGCATACAGAGAATCTGCATAGAGCAGTAGGAGTAACAATTACTAATAAATATTAGAAGAACATTTTATTGTCCACTTTCAAAACTCTTCTTAAAACACATTTCTATTCTTTGACTTTTAACATACAACTTTGCTCTTATTTCTGTTTTAGCGTTTCATTCATTTTATTGTTGTGCTTTTATTTTGTCCGTTCCATATTTTGAAGGTTCATTTGATTTCATCTGTACAGAACTTTGTCGAGTGTGTTTTTGTTTTAAAGTGATTTATAAATAAGTAGTAGTAGTAGTAATGTTATCATTGGTTCATTTCTGACATATATTTTAAGAATAGTATCAAATTTAGCCAACTTTGTTTTAGCTCCAAGTTTAAAAACCAGTACAATCTGCTAGCTGATTAGCTCAGTCGCATTTTTTAGCAAAGCAAGCTAACAACAATGTGCCTTTAAAAAATGTAGCAACGAGCACATAAACAGGATTTATGTAGTTCTCTGTGCGAGAAACAAATAGGCAGAAATTAAACAAGAGGGTTTTTTTCCCCCCCTCTTGTGTATAACAACGCTTTACATGAAGGCAGCCATATTGGATTTTGGTTGGGAGTTTTGGAGAAACATGACTTTCCCGGCCTGCATTTCTCCTTCTGCCAATCTTCCTGTTAAATTCCAAAAATTTGTCATTTGAAATGTCAATTTCTTCAAAGTCATGCAGTTCATATTAGATTTCTTTTTCTCTTTGTTGAGTCTTTTTTTGACTCAACAAAATAACACAACAAACTGAAAAAAAAAACTTTATTTCCCTTACATAACTCTAGATATAAACAAATGATCTAAAACACTGACCTATAAAACCTGAGTTTCAGGGAGCACAGTGCTGTCAGATTCAAAAAGAATCTTAAAGCGGACATGTTTTCTGTATCCAAAAACAAGAATAAACAACAAAAATATAATTTGAAATTTGCACCATTTCATGACCTTACATGTTAATTGTATCTGCCACATATAAATCAGAACATAAAGGTAAATTTCCCTAACTGATTGCAGTCTGGTAAATTTACTGTCGCACAAGAAAAATGTGTGTATGTTAAACAATATAAGTGGAAGATGAGAATGTTTGACATTTTATTTGAAATATGTAGGTTTTTTGTTGTTGTTTTTTTTTGCTTTTGCTTTGTTTAAACATAGAAACGTCACTCAGTCTTTTACTCACTTCAGCATGGTTTTGTGCTCCTCGTGCCAGACCTGGATTCTGTCTTCCCACTGCTCCTTTGACAGCTTGTGTTGATCCAGCACTCTAAGAGAAGAGACAAGCTGTCAGAGAGTCACACGGCTCAAAGCGGGATCATTCTGTGTGTGCACACAGAGCTACGTTACACACACGCTGCAGGCACCGGAGGCCCGTTCCTTTTTTTTTTGCTAGGTCTTAAATTAGCAACAGTGGCTGATGATCACCTAGCATGATTTTGGAGCATATGCAGAAAAAAACAAAAACAAAACTATGTCTCAGAAGGGAACATTGACATTTAATGAAGTCCAAGTTTGACATGTTTCTGTATCTTGCGTATCATTAAGGATTCCAAAACTGCATAGAATTTTAAGTAACGAGATGCAATGTTGTAACATAAATGACTTTTTTACTACTGTTTTACTGTAAACACTGTAGAGCAATAAAATAGTCATTGGCATCCTGCCATGTAACACATAGGGGACCATCTGCATAAAGGCGTTCTGCACTGCAAAAACGCAAAATCTTACCAAGTGTTTTTGGTCTAGTTTCTAGCGCAAGTATCTTAGTTCACTTGCAATACTATACTGTACTAATGCTCAAGTTTCAAGTACCAGTGGAGCCAAAAAAAACCAAAAAAAAAAACAAAGTTAAAAGTGACAAGAGTAAAGGTTGGCTGAAAAAACATAATTATCACTTACTTTAACAGGACCTTGAAATGGAGAGCTTTTACAGCTTATTATGACAAGCTGTACAGCTTTTACAGCTTATTATCTCAATTATGTTGAGATAATTTTCTTTTTTTTTTTTTGCCAGGTTGCAATACATCATTCTGAGGAACGTGATTTTGGAGGAACCCAACACATTGATAGATAAGGGTCCTATTTTAAGCTCATCTGATAGTTTTTATTTATTTACTTAAATTGTTGATATGACATGAATACTTAGGAGATATTGACTTTTATGTTACTTAACAATGTTGTGGGACTGTCCTCTGACTAAATATCTGGAACAAATATGACACCCTGTGTGTAAACGTGTTTGTTTGTTGTTGACTCACAAACCAAAAGTCTTGTTCTAGTTATCAAAAATACAAAAAAAGAAGAAAAAAAAAAGAGAGGAAGTTTAAGACTTAAGACCCAATCCTTAAGTCTGAACCTGCATTTAGTTAAACCTACACATATTTGGTATTCTTGGAAACGCTAAGACTGTTGGCCAGATGATTAAAAAGCATTCGAGCTGCAGGAAACATTTGAGTTTCTGCCCAAAGTCTGCAGGACAGACATCAGCATCCCACAGTTTCCCACAGATCGAGCTCACCTCTTAGGGAGCAGACGCTCCGAGGAGAGGTATCCCCGCCGGTGCACCGACTTGTTGTACTCGCCGTACTTCGCCTGCACAGCGTAGGAGGCCAGCAGCACAGCGGTCTCTGGGGGACAGTAGATCTCGTCAGACAGGATGTGGTCCTTCACCTGCAGGAAGAAGAGCTTCCTGGTGATGTCCTGGATCAGCTCCTCGTCCACGTCCTCGGGATAATACTGGACCCGGAATTTGAACTGCAGGGGAGTCTCGTTCTTCACGTTCTGCTCCGTCACCTGCACGGACAGCGAGGGCGTGGGGGTTAAAATGTGCCAAAGAAAGGGGGAATGCTCATGAATGAACCCCCCCCCCCTCCAAAAAAAAAAGCAGCATTAAGTAGACGTTAGTTAATATACAGCTGGACACAAACAAGGAATTCACTTCAATCCATCAAAATATGTGCTTGTTGTTAAAGTTGTCCACCTATTCCCCAAAAACTACATCTAATCGCACTGAAAAAAGCTCCTACACACAAGATTTGTTAGTTTATTTAGAGCATGTTTGGAAATTAAATATAAATTAAATATAATCAACAAGTATTTCAGAACACCTCAATCTTAAGTTCAAAATAAGGTAGGAGGAAGTATAAACCCTCACACAGTACCTCAGGGACGAAACTGTTAGCGTAGCTTTTAAGCTAACAGCCAGACTTTTCTGTTAGATCAATCAAACTCTGATTAAACATAAGTTTACACCCAACTAACATGTCGTGATCAGCTTTTCTATTTATTTTGCTATTTTGAGAGACCCGACCAATCAAAACACGAGGCTCCACTCAGAAATCTGTCTGATGACGTCACATAAGTGATGACAGTTCAGTTTGTTTTGTTGTTATCTACATTTTTTGTAAAGCAAATTACTCCTTCAGAGTTGATTTCTTGCATTCTGTAACGTCGGCTCGTCTTCGGTCCCGCGCCTCTTCTGATGTCATCGCAACGCAATCTTTATTTATTTAATTTTGAGTGTGTTTCTTTTAAAAGCGCACCACTGAGTCCTTAATATATGGAAGCAGAGAGTCGATGTTTTCCGGATATATTTTTTCCACCAATGGTTTTCTTGAGACAACGAATTAATCTCCAGAAAACCACATGCCGTTGTTTAACACACACAAACAACAACAACAACAACAATCATCTAGTGATTAACGCGCTATCTCGAGAAACCCATAGGGTTTAAAACGCATATGCTGAAATAGTCCGCTCTAGGCTTCCGTACATATGTCGTTATCCAGGTGTGATATTATTAGACCCTACAGCCAGGTTACTTCTCCACGGCTGAGTCATCTTAGTCAGATAAAGAGTTTAAAATATTAGTGGAAAGTGAAACTTAAATCGTTTTTTGATGCATAAAAATATCACTGATGTTCTTGATAGCTGGTAATATATACATGTATTTTTAAATAAGGTAATAAAATAAGCATCAACTTTAAATATATGGCATTGAAACAAAGTACTAGTGTGTTGCAATGAAGAATGTAAACATTAACTCATGTATTCTCATGTGCTCTCTTTTTTTAAACCAACAAAAGAAACAAAATCATTAAAAAAAAGAAAAAATTTAAACTGGCCCATATTGTAGCACTAAAAAATCTGACAGAACAAAACCCACTTTCTTGTCTTCTGCCAGCCACGAGACAAGTCCTCTGTTGTCCACAAACTGAAGGCCGAAGTACCAAATCTCACGGAGGCCAATCGTCCTGACAACCTGACGGCAAGACACAAAAACAGGAGAAGAGTGAGGACTTCTCTCTACTGTCCACAAGACAGGCATATAAACCAGGTACTTTAAATATAAAAAGCGTCAGCTGAAACATTGCGATCTTTCTCACAGTGTTTCTGATTGATTCGGTCTTCGAAACAAATGATCAAACTCCAACCATTGGTCAATTTTCCCTCTATCGACTTAAGAAAAGCATCCCCACAGCTTGACTGCTAAACCAGTGTGGTGGCACTGCTATCTTACCAAGTATTTTTGTCGAACCTCTAGAGCAAATATAAGACTAAAAGTTACTTTTAAGTTATTTTGGTCTTAATTCAAGTGCATTAAAATATTTGCACCAGAGACTATTCAGAGTGTTTTAGCACCCTGGTGTACATCGTCAGTTTTCCACCATAGTTGTACTATAAAAAGTTCAATTTTTATCTCATTGACCATTTTTTGCTAGCTCAGCTTCATGACATGCTAACTGGAGATTTTTATGGCCTTTCTGTCCACAATAGATTCCTTCCTATCACATTTGTATAAAGTCCAGATTTCAGTCTCTCGGCAGATCTTCCAGAATAATGATCACCTTGATTACCTCTCTGATTAATGCCCCGTTTGCTGTCTCGACTGCTGAGTTTACTGGTCATTATGATGCTATGTGTTCACCCTTTTGTTGCCATCAGTTTGATTTTGTTTTTGCTTAGAGGTAAGCTTTATTTTTGCATCACGCACATAAAAATAATCTTTCAGTCCACCCCAAAACCACTTGTGGTTAACAGAAAACGTTGTTGTTCTTAGATGTGTGCTTTTGCCGACTGCAGCATACAGACCTGTTCAAGCAGCTGCCTTCCTTTGGTGTTGCCTCTAAAGGAAAACTCCAGCTCTGCGTCCATTGTAGTGACGCGAACATTGACCTGCGGTAGAAAAAGGGCAATTTACTGATTACATTCATGGCAAAAAATAAAATAAAAAATTCTGTTTGGATGGGCATAACCTGTTTTCTTTCCAATGATTTCTTTATTTTCATTCTTTAAACCACAAATGTGTCTAAATCTGCCTAAATTCTGTGTTTGGCTGCATTCACATCCACAAATGGAAAACATAAATAACGGACCGATTTGCTGAAAGCACACCCTTAATGTGGATCTGTTAACCGGATTATTCATAAACCATAATTGCTCACTATCTCATTAGACTTTAGACCAGCCATGCGAACATGAGGGTGAATATCATTGTACTTGCTTCTTGCACGAAGGCATTGCGAGATCAGCCTGTGTTGCAGCAAACAGTATTGAAACTGAGTTTGTATAAAAATGGATTTCCACAAATTGAAAAAAAAGAGGTTTGGTTTTGATTAACTGGTTTAAAAAAAAACAGCACAAGAACATAGATTGGAATGGGGTTTGTAGCACATACAGAACAGTTTTATGAAGTTACACCAGAATACACCCTGACTGCCATAAAGATAAACACACTAAAGGTTGGGCAGGAACCAATGGAACATGCAATTATGGAACCATCACTAGCCTTTTAAATTGTTTCCACCTTACATGATCACATGTATGAGATAACATCTTTATCTGGTATCTTCATAATGCATTTGTCATTCTAGCAAACACGGGCCGGGATTTTAAACTCCTGCAATGTGATGGCAAAAAGCACAAGAGAATATACATATACCACAATAGTATTGGAAAAATATATTTTTATGCCGAAGAAAATCCTCACGGGATCATTAATACACGTAAGACATATTTGAATTATTAAGTTTTGTTCAATTTCCAGAGCAATAGTTGCGCTTCCATTACAAATGGACGCGAATCTTTGTCTATATTTTACTACTGTCGAACAAACAGAATTTCGCTTTTCCATTTCACATTAAATTAAAATCACGCGAATACGCTTGTTCGCGCGATAAGACATTAAAAATCATGGCAGTGAGTGAGCGACAGACATAAACACTTACAAGAGATCTATTCGTAATTCAGCCATGGCTCTAACGCTCATCATCTATCAACCATCAGACGAAACGTCGGCGTCTCATTCTGGCATTGGAGTGACAAGTCCCTTCGGGGTATGTCAAGAATTATGTGCGCCTTTGTCGATGTGCAATTCAAAATCTTTATTATTGCAGCGACCAGCTTTTAGCAGGTTTCCACATTTGTTCTCAGTAGGCTCTTTGCACGTCAGCTTCCGTGTTCGGGGAATAGCGGCTCGGTCGTTTCTGGTCTATTGAAAATGGCATTTTACACTGGGTGCTTGACCAAGGTAACAATTAATGATACACATTGATATGGAGCCCCAACAAGTAAGCTGGAGAAAGGTTTTAAGATGTACGCCTCGTTATTATACATTCACGGATACGAAGGTGAGTTTTACTTTCTTTAAACTTTGTGGCTAACATTAGCTTTAGTTTATGCTAGTAGGCAATATTCTCTGACATTTTTCTTGTAAAATTGTGCTATTTAAGTATCTAAACATTTTTATCCGTTCTAACGGACAATGTTTTTACCTTATTTTGTGTTTATTGTTGTTAATGTCAAACAGAGACCAAGTAACTGGGGAGATTACGGTTTGGGCTTTTTGCTTCTGAAGCACAAGGAATCACAACAAGCCCCGTAGCTTAAAAGTACGGCAGCACTGGTGTCAGAGTTTGAGTTCAGCTGACTGTTCAGGTTCAGAGTTGTTGCTTTTAGAAAAGTATGGCCGTGCTCCTTAAGGTCTCTGTGTTATTTCGTTTCATTACTTTTGCATGTTTCTTGTTTAGAGCTCAAACCGGATGTTGTTTACAGCATTGTGTACGGGCGGATAAGTTGCTCGGCTGTCTGGCTCTGGTCTGCTCTCTCGTTCCCATACACTCCCTCTTTCAGGCCGAATACAGAAGTGATTCCATGGAAGTAACACAGGGACGGCTCCTTTATTTACCATCCGGCTTCCCCCGGTAGTTTTAGGCTACTGGAGTGAATGAAGGCTGCAAACTTTGCTGTGCGGCTTAGCTTTAACTGATAATGACAAATATTTACAAGCTACCGTTTTTTCTTAATTCAGGTTTGTTTGGAAATCCATGAAAACTTAAAAGCATGTTATATTTGGAAGACAATAATGTTCCTGGTACTGCTTTATTTGCTTCTAAAATATGACTTTGTCTTTTCTAGCTGCCATGGTAACTCAAAGCGGAAGCAAGAAAGCCGCATTTTGCTCCATGCGATGTTAGCGCCGTACGTGCATAGCGCCAGTTGTGACTTTGCAAAAAATGAATGCATTTTTTTGATTGCTTACTCAAATCAAGCCAGAAGGCAAGTAATGAAATATGTTTTCAGCATTTTCTAGACCAGGATATTAAACATAAAAGTATTTGTCAAGGCTGTCTCCTTGCAGTGTCAATAAAAGTACAACCATAGGTCCTGTTGTAAAGTGTGGCTTGACCCATCTTATCAGCTTCACGCTGAACACTTGAGTAACTTTTACTTGAAGACTTTGAGACTCATGAATCATTAGAGATTCTGTTGTGTTAGTTTGATCAACCATTTCTGACCATTTTGAAACCACACAGTCAAGATTTGCTGGTGAATGTCATTCTGTTCTTTTTTTTTTCTACTATATATTTTTTTTTTTTTTTTCCTCATTGGTGGAAACAAAGACACAATCAACAGTCGTACAGTCAGCCCTACATCAATCCAAGGACAAAAATTAGAAGAGCATGCTTTTGGCATTTCCTTATTTAGTTGAAATAAAATTGTTTATGCATTTTCTGGCATACTTCTTCCTACTTAATAAAAATGTTCATCTTGTCCAGATTCAAAGAAAAGGCGCATCTTTCTTCCATTCTGAAAACAACCGTCTTTGTGTTGTACCGCCCACTTTTTATTATTGGTTTTTTGCCCGAAGCCAGAAGAATTTGGCGAATGTCATTATTGTCTCAAAGAAATCATTTATATATATCATTTATATCATCACTAGTTTTTTTTTTTTTTTTTTTTTTTCATTACGTGGATGACCATATTTAACCCACAGGCAAATTCATTGAGTTCAAGTAACACTTGGAGGGTAATTCAGAGTCAGGAATGTGTGCAGCATGGGTCAAACTCTACATTTGGTTAATGAGTAAATGACAAGAAGGATCACTGGCTCTTGGTAAAACTTACAACAGAAAGAAGCAAAGAAAATATCATCAGCGTAAAAAAGTCGGGTGCAATTCCACAATTCCGACTTGTTTTTGTTCTTACACTGGTCATCATAAATGATTTATTGAAGCATTACGAGCAGGGTTTGATTTCTACAGAACCTCAATGTGCTGTTTTCAAACCAGGAAGAAGACGTGTGGCTAAAGCAATAAGTAATAACGTGTCTTAAAACAGCAGGAATCCTACCTGTTTGGGCATCTTGGCTGTGGTCTGTGGCTCCTATCAGAGGAAAGTGTATCCCAGGCTGACCGAGGCTGCAGTGGCCAACTCCCAGCAGAACCTCCACCTGATAAAGACAGCCTCTCACGGGCGAGCCCAGGGGCAAGACTTGTGTCCTTTGAACTCAGGAGATCGCTCGCGGAGATGTGGGAGGACCGACTTTGGCACCAAACCGACGGATTTACCTTCGGTGTGACAAAAAGCTCCACCCGTAGGAGATCACCTGTGTCAGTGCCCAATACCTCCATGTGACCTTTGATCGGAGAGCGCCGGGCTACAAAACCACTGGCCGTGCTATTTCTGTAGCTTGTTTGGAGATGAAGGAAATGGATCGGCATAACAGCAGGTGGAGGGTTTACAGTGTTGTTGGTCCGCATATTGCTCACACTGAGATAAATCTTGGTCGTATGACTGTGTTTCACCAAGCTGCTCAACCTAACCTGTTACCAAAATTATTCTTTCTTTCTAAAAAGCTCAAAACTGCAGTAACTAAGAGATATGTTTTTTTTGTTTGTTTTGTTTTTTTACATATTTGTTGAAACTGTCACCATGTCGTGACAGTATATTAGACGGAAAATGTGTGGGAAAAAAGTGTATCTCCTCCACTTCCTCCTTGAGCTACTATTGATGTCTGAACAAATGTACCACTCCCGGTCTAAAGCAACCAATCAGAGTCAGGAGGAGTGTTTTTAGCACTGTCAATCACACTCATGAACGTTAAATGTGCTAATAGCATAGCAACAACCCACTGTTACTAGAAAAACGGTTTATCCCATCTACATTGGTCAATGCTAGCTATGCTAACTAGCATTAGCATTCACAACCAGTTCTGCTAGCAGGGAGAGAAGCTGTATCATAGGAGAGAGCAATGTGGGGGAGTGGAGCAGTGCATGATTGACACCGCTAATGTAACCAGATCCTTTCTGCCTTGGACTGGTTTTATTGAATGATCAGAGCCGTGACACGGGATTTCTTTAAAATGGATGGTTTCTCGATTTATTCTGACAAGAACAACAAACAGAAAACAACCGTGTTACAGGTTGCCCGCTCCAAGTCCTACACAAAACAAAAGTACAAAACATAACATTTTATGTAATTATAACAAAAGAGAAATACAACCAGGTTACACTAAGACCCGCCTCCGGGCCCTAATTGGTTGTTTCTGGTTAGCACTGGGAGAACGAAGAGGAGCTCATTTTATTCACATGTCTCATACCTTATTGTCACGACACAGTGACAGTCTTAACAAATATATTTAAGAATATATTTTTAATGAAAGCTACATGAAAGATTTAAGAAAGTTGTACCTTAAAATGGCTAACCTTGTTACTTTTGTGCTTTTAAACTTATTAGCCATCTTTAATACTGCGGGTCATAATGGTTTGGTGTCAAGTTTAGAACAAGTACAACCCTGCCCAGATTTAAAATTATAGTATCTCACAAATATTTATTAAATTTTTTTTTGTGGGGTCCATATTTGAGGACCCCAAATATATTTTGACTTAATGTTATTTTTAGATAATCTGCCACCCATCTGATTTACAAGCCCATTCAATAAATTAGAATATTATTGAAATGTACAAATGTGTGAAAACATGGTGAAACACATTATGTAGATTAATTACATGCAAACTGGTGTTTTCCAACCTTTATTTCTGTTAATTATGATGACTTTCCACTTACAGTTAATGAAAACATGACATTTAAAATTAGAATACTACATCAAACCAATAAAAAGAAAAAAAAAATATTGTGCAGAATGTAGAACAGTGTGCAATCCTAAAGGTTGTTTTCAAAAGCATATAGTCACTTTATTGAAAGTGACTATATGTGATGATCTCCCAACACCTTTAACAGGATTCCAGCCCTGTGAAGCTTACAGGAAATTGTCTGTGCTGTAAACAACCATCCCTCACTGCAGAGAGATGAGCGCCGAGCTGAACTTAATTTGGTATTTGGGAGCGAGGCCAACGCGGAGTGAACAAATTCAAATTGTAAAATCACTTAACAACTCCTCCTTGTGTTTGCTGGTTAGGAATCCAAATGGGAGAAATCCCAGACTGTCCCTGTGAGACGAGATTTGAATTGAGCGGAGTTGCACAGGAAGCCAACACCCAGGCTAAGTTTATGTAAGTTATCCCAAGAAATCTGGCGTGAAAGAAAAGAAAACTCGACCCACTTCTGGAGAAAATGAGAAGCCTATTTTGTCTTTTTAAGAAATCTTTTAAAGATGGCATGATCTAAATGAATGACCTGAGGATGTCACTCGTGTTGACATGGTTCCAGGATGGTAAAGCTTTCAGATTTATAAGGATACTAATTAAAGAAGTCTTGTATAACCTCTTTGTCTAAATCAGTTCAATTTGGGCTTATTTAATCCCCAACTCTGATGATCTCTTCCACATTCTCTGCTCTCTGGCCTGAGCCTTCAACTACTGAACCTCGATGCTGTCGGGCTCTTTGCGGCGACAGTACAAGTGGTAGCCCATAGCAAGCTCCAAGATGCTCTTGCATTTGTGAGAACCTTCTTCAGGGTACACCTGCAAAATCTACAAAAAAAAAAATCTTCATGAAACACTGCTCAACTTACAAAGGGAATTGAAAACCCTGTTAGTCCGTTAACTACGATGGCACATCAGGATCATTGCAGATAGAAAAAAAAGGAGGAGTAGATTTCCACCGAAAGCCTCTGAAATTCTTGAGACTAATTAAAGAAAAACAAGATTTCGGAGTAGGTTGAAAAGAAAGGAAACTCAGAAATATTTAATTAATCTCAGAAAAATTCCAGGAAAAAATTTTTTTTTTGAGACTATTCTCAGAAATTTTGTCAAAAAAAGAAACATTTCAGAAATTTGGGTGGTGGGGAGGAGGGGGGGTCTTGGAGATTCCTGAATGGACATTTAGAGATTTTTTCTAAATTTCCTGGAGTTTCAAAAGCTTTTTCGAGACAATAATCTCAACATTTCTGCATTCTTTTGCTAGAAAATGTTTTGACTTTCAAAATGTGGAAATTTCCTTATTTTTATCCTAGAAAATTTCTGAGACTAATATCAAAATTCCTGAATTCTTTTGGTGGAAATTTTCTTCCTTTTTTTTTTCCCTAATATGCCATCACAGTTAACACATTAGACAGATCATAGGAACCACTATGTACTTACAGGGACTCTCTTTCCCATCGTAGTGATGTTCAATTTCTTAGAGTCGTAACTTACTCTTCTGATTTCATCCCACAGAAATTGACTCAAAGGGGTTAATCTAGAAAAATACATAATTTTAAGACAGCTGAGTGAAACAAGCAAATGCATTGTGAAAACAACATTTGGGGATGTTGAATCCTTGCCATAGCGAAATGAAGAGGATTGTGTCAACGGCCTTTTGGAACAACTGTCAGTGTGGTCAAATGTGCAACTCAAACGGAAAGGGCAACCGAGGTCAATGACTGAGGTTTCAATGCTAGTTTGTTGACCTCATGTCCACAACTGCATGTAAACACGGCCGAATGCTATTAATATGTTCAGTTAGTGATGTTGCAATTATAATGTAGCTTTTGCACAGCAGAAACTAAATATATAGGCCAGCTAACTGTCTTACTTGTTGTCTTTTGGGTAGATTTTAATACCAAACGCATGCACTCCCAGCCACAGTTCTGTTTCTTCTTGTCCTTCATCTTGAAGTAAGTAACACCAAACATGTCCAGCATTTGTGCGATCTTCAGGTACTTGATCACAGCCTCTTCCCTGTTTTAGTAAGACATATTCATATTTTGGGGTGTGCGGTGGTGGCACAGAGGTTAAGCACAACTCACATATGGAGGCCTTAGTCCTCGACACAGCTGTCGCAGCTTCGATTCCTGGCCTCAGCAACCTTTATTGCATGTCTTCCCCCTTCTCTCTCCTGTCAATTAACTATCAAATAAAAGCCACAAGAGCCAAAAAAAATCTTTTTGTTTTTTTTGAGCAGAAATCTTAGCATTTTGCACTTGCGATGCTAGCTTGAGGAGCGATTATTCTTCTTTTGGGTTTTATTGGCGGTTGGCAAACCAACTTATGGTGCATTTACCGCCCCCCATAGACAAAATAGTTATTACCCATGGGTTATAATATGTCTATTTGGATCTATGTTATTTATGTCTATACCGCCACCTACCGGACAATCTTGAGGAGGATTTAGCTCCTCGAGCTAGCATAGCAATTTTGACAATGAACCAATTAGAATGAGATAGTCAAATAACGTTTCAATTAGTTATTTTAACTTATATATATATATTTAAAAATATATATAAACAGATTTGATTTGATGATTTTATATCATTATACACACAGACACACACACACATATATATATATCTACATATATGATTTTGACAAACAAATTTCATGAATTCATTTATTAAAAATGACTTTCGTAAACAAGATAAAATGATTTAATAAATAGATAATTTTAATCATCATTCTTCCAGAATATATATTTTTGAATTATTCCCTCAAACTTTCTGAGACCCCCTTAGCGCCCTCTGGTGGGCCCCCACTTTAACAGATGCTGATCTAAATGATTCTAAGCAGGTGTTTTCTCGTTACTTCAGGTATCAAATTATTTATGAAGTCTGTTAATGTGTCAGTGAATTCACAGGCGTAATGCATAGTAGGTGGTTACTCACTGGTTGCTCTGCTCATACTTTTCTGCGCATGAGTCCAAGATCTTGGCAGCATCTGGAGGGCAGCAGATATTTCCTGAGAGAATGTCCTCCCTCACCTGCAGGAAGAAGAGCCTCCTGGTGACGTCTTGGATCAGCTCCCTCTCTGTATCCTCTGGGTAAAACCGAACTCTGAGCTTTAACTGCAGGGAACTCTGATTCTTTGCAACCCGAGCCAACACCTACACAGAAGATTAAAAACGCAGATTAAAGATTTAAGCATGCAGTGGTAAACGAGGAAATGAGATATAATAATAATAAAAAAAATAAAGACAGCATAAATAATAAGTAGCATGCTGATCAAAAACCAGGGATGAATGGTGAATTGAGCTACAATGGAGCCAGACTTAAATGTAATCAAGGTTCTACTCTGAGGCAAGTCTGGCAGTAATTTAAAATCAAAATCAAGTGTTTTTAAAACACAATAAAAAAGCTTGTAAATACGCTAGATGTATTTGTAGCTAATGCTTTTTATTCAGGGGCACTGAAAACAGATGTGCACCACACCTTTCAGATTTTTGTTTATAAAATGTTTGGGAAAACCTGTCCCATATTACTTTCACTTTGATAATTATGCACTACTGTTTACTAATCTTTCACATAAAATGGCATTAAGATCATATTGAAGTTTGTGGTTGAAATGTGAAAAAAAGAGAGTTCAATATTGGAATGATAATAATAAAACATAATTTAGAGTTGCAAGTTACATGCTTTTAACATTCTCTCCGTCTTATTTTTAACACTGGATAAATTAAGTGATGAGGCTTGCCCTATTTTCCTGTTGTAACTGTTTTAGCAAACGACTCGAATGGAGTTGCGCTCAAAGTTCTGCAAAGTTCTGGAAAAGCGCGATTCGGAAGGCAGCGTGCATCGCAAAGGAAGGCAGTTAAACAAAATGTTTAATGTCTGTTGTCAGAAATGGATGAATCAACAATATTTATGAACCAAAACATGCAAGACAACATCTCACTTTCTTCTCAAGGTTCAGCCACTTGGTGATTCCTTTGCTGTCGGTAAACTGAAATCCAAAGTACCAAATCTCATCCAGGTCGATGGCCTTGGCAACCTGAGAAATAATTACATACAGAGAGAAACATGGTGACAAACACAGAGCTCAAATAGCTAGCTTAAAATGCAGAGTATCAGGTAAAAATTGGATATTTGTTAAAATATGTTGGTATTAAATCAGTGCTGTGCACCAGAGTGTTTGGAAAGTGGGAATATTGTGACTTTTGCTTTCTACTTCCTTACAAATAATAATGTGCAAATACAATTTTAGAGATTTCAAGCCAACTCTACCGCATTCTTTTAACACGTTTTTAACCACACATGCATACTTTAGCCTTTTTTAAATGTATTAGAAAACATATTTCATGTTTTTATGTCAACATAAAGAACATTGACATTGTTTTGAGATCGTATGACTGGATGAGCTTTTCAGTGTGTCAGTTTTAAATGCAAACTCAACAGTGGAGCTAAAACAGGAAATAAAACATTTCCATTCCCGTTTTTTGGTTGGAGGTTTTTCTTCCATACAGCTGAATATTCTTGGCCTAATTTTTCTGTATCCTCCAAATTACACATAGCAACAATATATCCCAAGTTGAATTGGGAGGAAAAATAACCCAACATCTGCCTGTAAAATATAAAAACTTGACAATAGCTACATGTCTTTTTTTATTACACGTGATTTATTGCATTTCTAATGCTGTTTTTAAATGTATTAATCTTGAGCATTTGTGGTCTGTAACTTCTGCTTTTTTTTTTTTTTTTTTTGCACCATAAGAGCCTTGTTTATCGTTTCAATATACAGTTGTGGTCAAAAGTGTACATACACTTGTAAAAAATCATAATGTTATGGCTGTCTTGAGTCTTCAATAAGTTC
>NW_015113105.1:86361-95179 GCF_001443285.1 Poecilia latipinna | reverse complement strand
GAACTTATTGAAGACTCAAGACAGCCATAACATTATGATTTTTTACAAGTGTATGTACACTTTTGACCACAACTGTACGTTTAACAAAGGAGTGGGATTTATGAAACACATTTAATTCACCACAAAACATACAAACCATTTCTAGGAGCTCCTTCCCTTTAGTTGTGGGTTGGATGAAGAACTCCTGCACTCCATCCATCCTGGTGACGTAAACCGTTTTCTGCAGCAATAAAAAAAACAATAAAATTTTATGAACAATAAATTCCAAGGTCCTTTATACCCAAGTTAATTTTTAATTTTAAATAGAGTAAAACTCTTAGTGTATGGCAATATTTAATAAATTAGAATATTTTTTTCCAATGAGCCACATTTGTCTGTTTAAAGGTATTTAAGCAGGTATTAAACATGCTTTTCAGAAAATCATTATTTCTGTAATAATAAGTGTTTGTTTTTCTTTTGGTTTTATGTAATGTTCTAATCGTAGCCTGTCACGACAATAAATTGTCCCAGAAGTTATCGCGACAAACGATAATATTGTTGTTTTGAGAGTGTATTTGAGAAATGTAATGGTAACAGCAAAATTAATCCAAGAACACATTCTCAAAGATGAATAAATTTAAAATTCTGATGAACATTTAACACTGGAACCGGAAGACATTTTAAATATCCAAAATAAATGAACAAAACAACAAATAAAATGAATTATGAAGCCTCTGAACAAAATTGTTCTCCAAAAAACGGGGCTAGATGAGTCCAAAGCACCAGACTGAAGACTTTTGTCATCCAGTTTTTGTAGAAAAAGAGACAGAAGAAAAATGCTAAATCATGAAAATGAAAATTATTGACCTTGTTTTAATTTATCATCCGATTGATTTATTGCTTATTGTGACAGGCAGAAAACCCTGATTATTAACAAAGACAGAGGCTTAAAAAATTGTCATAGTGCAATTAATCCATCTGATTTGTTTAATGAATTGAGTTACGGAAATAAATGAAGATTTCTATATTTTAATTTAGCGAATGTGTCCAGGTAAGAGCATATAAATCCTCCTACATATATTCTTTACATCTAGAGCCGTTTGATGGATTAGATCTCAACAGACTGTTAAGTCGCATCGATTCACAAATACAGATGAACACATCAAAAATATCATCAAAAGTACATGGAAAATGTCAAAGATGGCTGAATTATTTACATCAAGAACAAGCGTCGCAGAGTTACGTTCCTACCATTTTGGACATCTTGGATGAACTCCGGTAGATTAAAAACAAAAAAGTCTCAGAGGCAATAAAAACCCGTTGACATGACGGGTAGAGTGTGAACAGTGACTGGAGGAGCTGATAGATTTACTTCCGCTGTTAGGGCCTGGACACACAGCTCCACCCAAAGACAATCCCCCGTCTCAGCAGCTGTGACCTTTGATTGGAGACATACATAAAGTACACATGCTTTTTACACTCCGCCACATCTCAGACGTAGGACCTATAAACTCTGCTGGGAAACGGACAAATTCTGATCCTGTAAACAGGGGAAAAGCTGCAGCAGCACAGGCAGTAGTTAAAAACTATGGGTGTTTTAAAAAGAAAGGTCATACGTGTACGTCATCTGTTTTTGCACCTCTCAGATCGAGTTGAATAAAAGAGTGTGAGGCGCAACGCAATTTTTTTCTCATTTAAAAACCAGGTTTCCGCAGGGATCTTAATGTCACAATAAAACCCAAACATCAAGCTAATCCTACTCAAAAACGCACTTATGTACCCCACACAAAGGAATACATTAAAAAACTCTTCTAGCCCAACAACGAAAACAGTCCAGTTGTGAATATTTATTTTTAGGAGTTTTCAGCTTTTGTTCCTTTTTCCTACTAGTTTGTGAGCTTCTGTCATGTGAGGCTTTGTCATGGAGTCATCTGAGAGCCTTGAACTTCAGTGGACAGACGGGGGATAAACAGAGGCCGATTTTTATTGAAAGTTATAAAGTGTCCAGAGTTTTGCTGCAAGGCTGTTTCACTGTAAGAGGCGTTGGTGCATTGCACGAAGTGAGTTGAATGGTAAAGATAGAGGATTGGTTTTAAGTGATTCAGTGGTCTCTCAAGTTAATAGTTAGGTGGTTAAAACTTGGGCGCCATTGGGTGCTCCAGACTCTCAAAGCTCCAATCCAAACTGGCTTTGAATAGATAAAGTCAGCTAACACTAAGCTTCTTCAAAAGCTCTGACCTTAAACATACTAAAAATCAATGGACCAACCTTAAAGGCGCAGTACTATGTAAAACTGACTTTTTTGTTTCACTTTCCATCATGTTATAAAGTTATCCTTTCATCAAAAACATACCTGTAATCCTTTAGTCACCATGGCAACCATTCAGCTGAGCAAAACGCCCGGTTGGACCTAGCTCCGCCTTTGAGGTGTAGCTCCTCCTTTCTAACCTTCCTCTTCACAGAGCAGCTCTCCCCCGTGACTCCCCGACTCAGTTCCTTCAGACTAGCCAGCAGCAATTAGCATATCGTATAATGCCGTACTCATTATATGAGCTGCTTCTCAATGAAAAATGTTGTTGATATTAATCGAGGAGCCATGTTGTGATGACTTCCTGAAGGCGAAGTTTCAGAATGAACAGAGATTTTAAAGAGACAGAGGCCCAATTTCAAGGTGTTAAATTGCAATGTCAAATTTCTTTTAAGTCATATTTGATATATATAGCATTTTTAGAACAACTGAAGGTGTCATATTTACTTGATTGCGCTATAAAATAATACTGTGTGGATGCAAAACAAGTCATCCTTACCCGTTAAAAGCAGTTTTAGGAAACTAGCCAAAAGTTTAACTTTTCATAAAAACAGTGATTAAATAACTGACTTTGGTGGTATTGTTTTTTTGTTTGTTTTTTTAAAATTGTGATTCAAATACAAACAGAAACGGATGTAGCACACAGACAGAGTCAGGAAGTAGTCTGATTATTTCACATTTTTGAAATGAACATTTTCTATGAATATTAGTAGTTTTCTGCAGGACTAATAAAATCTCTCTTTAAGGCAACAACCAGGGTAAAAATAGACGACTCAAGCAATTTGTCAAAACAGAGAAGACAATGAACCCACAGGGAACACTGAGCGTTCAAATAAGAATAATGGGAACAAATCTTACACTACAAATAGTGTTCTGATAGTGTTAGATCAGAACACTGTTTGATCAGAGTAGAAAAAACAAAAACCCAAGATGGCATTAAAATTCATCTCTGGTTTGAAAATGAGGCTGGGCTTCTGGTTTGAAGTCTTTTTTGGGGCTTCCGTCCGCGTTGAGGAGTCGTGCTGCGGTGTAACCCACGATGGGATACTTGGCTTTGTACGTTCCCTCAAACACGCTGTCCAAAGACTGGAGCTGCTCCTCCGTGAGTCCGGTCTGTAGATGGAAAGATAAAAAAAATAAATAAATCTTTACAGTGCTTTGCAAAACTATTCATACCGGCTGAACGTTTTTTTTGTTGTTGTTTTGTTTTTACATTTGATCACATTTCAACCTCAAACTTCACTGAATTTCATTTGTGTTTTTGTGAAAGACCAATAAAACGTGTCGCTTATCTGCGAAAGGAGGTGGAATGGATAACAATATTAACACATCGATTTCAATTTTTACAAACAAAAAATATCTGAAAAGTGTGGTGTGCACTTCTATTCATGGTATTTACTCTGATAACCCTGCTCATCCTGAACATCAACCACATAGTGAAGCACAGTGATGGCAGCATGATGCAGTGGGGACGCCTTTCTACCAGCGGTGCAACAACTCATCAGTGGATATCAATTAAATGATTAACGATCCAATTACACAGATGCAAAATGTAAATATTGATCCATATCGTCACGTTTAAGATGTATTTGTTCTGAAATTTTCAAATGTTTATTTCAACGCCTGATATCTCAAAGAGCTTCGAAAGAAAATGGTCAAATCATGTTCTAGTTGGTTTTTGTAATGATATTGATGCGAATGGTTTTGTTAAATTAGCAAATCATTTCAATCACAGATTTGTGAATTGAAAACCAAAAGGTTTGACTCAAGTCATACAAAAGGCAATGCTATCAAAAACCAATTTTGAAGACATTCATAAACAAATTTCGGACATATTCTTCCTCTCAATACTGCGGCATTTAGCAAATGGAAATAACTGTAGTAATTCTAACTGGCCTAAAACAGGAGAAGTTTGGCCTGATTTAACGTGAGGTGTGTGCAAGTCTTTTCATTGGGTGTACGAAAGCTTCTGGTTTCTGCTGCATGCTGGCTCCACGGAGCGCCGACCTTCGCCGAGTAGCGTCTGATCGCTGCTGAAGAGGAGAAACTCGAGGGTCATCTTTGCTCCAGAGGAATCTGAATCTGAATCTGTCACAGAATGATGACGATGTTCTGGTGACAACAGCAGGAAGTTTGGTTGTGTTCACTTTGCGAAGCCAAAGCGATGAACAATATCAACTGTCTTCTTGACAATGAAGCTGACGGCATTTATTTCTGCGGAGCAAAGCTGAGATCGCTACGATCTAAACTTTAAGCGAATCTGAGAGTTTTCATTTAAATCGTGGAAAAGATGAACTTACCTAAAACAAACACACTTTCTTTGAAGATATGGTGGCATGATAAATTATTTCCCCTGAGATTTCTTTTGTCACACATTTCTGTTTTCAGATAATATTTTCAATCATTTAGGGGAAATAAATATTCAAACATACCCAGCACAATGTGAAAATACAATAACTCTGCTTAGCTTGCATAAAGTGACCTGTGATTAATCACATTTGAGTAAATTTAATTAGCCACATCCAGACCTAATTACTGCCTGACTTGTAGAACAGACAAATTGTTTCATTGCTGTGACACATTTAACAAAAGAAAAAAAAAGATACCTGAAATTGTGGGGGAAATATTCTGAGGATTAATAAGAGGTGGAAAATTGGCACACTTACAAAAAAATAAATAAATCACACTGATGGCTAAGCATGGCAGTGGCAGTGTGATGGTGAGGGGCTGCTTTGCTTCCTTAGAAACTGGACCACTTGATGTAAATGATGGAACAATAAATTCTGTCATCAAAATTAAGGTTTTTGTGTGTCCTAGTCAAAGCATGCACTTAAATTCAAATGTGGTAAAATTATGCTTAAAAACCCTCAAGTGTAGCTGAAATAAAATCACTGAATCGCAAAGAGAAACGAGAATGTAACAAGTGAAATTATTATTTGAAGGCTGTTTATCTTTTTTTTTGTCTGATATTAAAAATTGCTTGGGGTCGATATGATCATGTGAAAGCAGAGTTCGGGATGGTGTGTGTAATGAGTTTTAGTCTGGTTCAAGCTGTTACGCTTTAGTGGTCATTACTCTTGAAAAATGAAAGGCCCCATTGTGAAAAACAAACTATTTCAAAATCCATATTATGGAGTGGTGCGTTCATGTGAACTGAAAGTGGATGAAAATGCAGATCTGTTTTCGAAACAAAAGAAGGATTGGATATTCTTCTATGTATGGACGCATGTCAATCTGACAACAGTTTGGACAATTAAGAGGGTGGCACCGCCGATCCTTTTGTGTTGCTCACAGTGTCTGACGTCAGGTCTGCTGGGTTCAGGGACATCTTGGCCACAGCTCGGGTGGAGTCCTTCCCAACTAGAGCGTTATATGAAGCATCTTTACCATAAAACTCTGCAATGAGCCAAACAAACATTGGAATGTGGGTTGACAGAAAACTGGTTTGGGTTCAACTATTTCGGAGGTTTTGAAATGTTTTCTTTCATCGTGCTCCACTTTTTAAAAAATACCTTTTCCTTTGGAGACGTCAAACACAACACCTTTTATTGCCATGTAAATAGGCTGGCCTTCCTGAAACAGGCAGGTGACACAAAGGACAGTAAGTTATTCCTTATCACGATTGAACAGAGCGCTCATAAACACATATTTAGGAACCGGGGAGTTATCAAAAGCATAAATTTTACCTCACTGCCGTCGTATCTCTGGAGCTCCTCCTCAGTGAAAAGTCGCACAGGTTTTGTGGCTGGTTTGTAATTTAACTGAACCTCTTCGGCTAAACTCACAGAAAGAAGCACGAACAGGACCCAAACCGGCGTCGTTGCCATGGCAGGGACGTTGTTTGACGGATCTCGTGCGGAAACTCATCCAGGAACTTAACCCTTCGTCATACTTTCGGTGTTGCGTTTGTGAACTCTCGGAAATGTGACTAGTCTTGTCAGAAAAGGTTTGTGGAATTAAATTTATTCAATCAACTACGTAATGTAAGTTTTTAGGTGATTTTATCTTATTTTTGATTCTTTTAAAACTAAACGTATGGATTCCTCTGGATGTCGATGTTGATAATTGTAATCGGTATGTTGCCAGGTCCCTCTTGAAAAACAGATTTAAGATCTCAGCAAGGTTTTTATGTAGCAAAACAAGGATTATTATTATTATTATTATTATTATTATTATTATTATTATTATTATTATTATTATTATTATTATTATTATTATTATTAATATTGTTGTTGTTATTTGTATTTTTATACTTATACGGGTATTTGACTGTAAAACTAGTAAACTTAAGGTGTTTAAATGTGTTGCATAAATAATAAATTTGACATTGACTTACATTAGTTTCTCTGGATATCATTTTACATTTTAGTAGTTGGTATTTGTGGAAGACTGACGACAAATAAATAAATAAATGAGGAAATACATCTGCAAATAAAAATACCCAGATAAGGATTTATACCTTGTTACAGCAAGATAACTGTACAGCTTTTTCAGCATACAACGTAGAAAATAATGACACAAAAAAGACAAGAATTTCGTTATGTAAACTTCTGAACAAAGCACTTGGGTAAAACAAAATTCATTTTTGGAGCGATAAATGGCAATGTAAATAAAAAAAATTTGGTGGTTTTAATTTGGGGGTGGGAGGATTACAATATTGCTGTTTAACGCTTTTACAATAAAAGTATCTTTTGGAGTAAAAAAATTAACTTCAGGGATAAAGAGGCTGCAGTCCAGGGTTCGACTCCCAACCGTGAGGCATTTGCTGACTCTCTCTCTTTACCCATTTCCTGTCTGGTGACTGTTAATAAAGACCTCTAATGCCGGAAAAATACTTTTTTAAAAAACAGAGAGAAGAGCTTTGAACGTTCCCGTGAGCATGTGAACACAGCGATAGGTTCCATCAGACTAAGGAAAGGATGGAGGAAACAAGAAAGCACGTCAAGGAAACAGCAACCTTTAAAGTGTATCGCAGCCTGTAGAGGTGCCTGGTTATCACGGGATGGGCCGCTATTATCGCAACCAAGGCTGCTTGAGTTGGGGGTGGGGAGAGGAGCTGAATGAGTTGGGGGTCTGGGTTGGAGTAGACACCGGTGAACTGGAGCGCACGCCAGGGTTGGCCAATGACATTTCCTTAAACATGCACGCTTTACCTAAAGACAGTTCTGTGAACAATTAGAAACAGCTTCAAGGATTTTACGACAGCTCCAGTCAGAGGGGAAAGAAGAGCGGAGGAATGCCCGGGACGAGAAACAGGAGTTCATACCAACAGGTAACATTATAACTTCCTCTTTTTTTTGTCTTTCACGTTTGTCCAAATAATCCATAAACAACTCTCTTCTCGTCATGTGACTATGCTGTCGAGGACCGGAGCTGAAAACGGCATGCTGCTTCATAAGTCATGTAGTACCACGCTACAAAGCAACAGGTCGTTGTTTAGCTGTTGCCATTTTGGACGGATTTTGTTCAAAGGGCAAAAACATTCGGCGCTGCGATTAAATGTACAGTTATAAAGTTGTTTTCTGTAGTTTTAAGTTTAGCTTCATTAACGGTGTGAGAATAAGTAAAGCTGCTGTAACACAGTAATAAACTAGTGGAGTTTATAAAGTTTGTCCAAATATATAGTGCTACTTCAATACAATAAAATTAAAACTTTAATGACAGTCTTTACGTCCATAACAAGAATAAAAAACAACAGCAACATATAAACCAAAGCAAATAATTTAAAATATTTCTAAAATATAAAACTACAATATAAAGAAAATTCTGAACTGCTTAAAAAGAAATCAAGTACTTATTTAGTTGTGGCAACAAGTTAATATCATAATAAAATAATACTTTATAAAAGTAACAGGAAAAAAAATCCTCAATCATGGCTGCATTTATTACATTGTGAAACATGCTGGGTCAAAACAGTCCAACTACATGTTCATGAATTTGTTCATATACATAAACAAATTCAACGCTGAGTTGACTAAACATTGCCCCAGCTTGTTTGGTTAAATGTTTAGCCTGAAAAAAATATATATTTTAGGAATGGGTTAAAGATAATAAATCAAAATTAATACTGGTTAGCCCATGCATGTTTTTGTGCTGTGGCAGTCCTAATCACTGTTGTGTCATTCATCTCTGTTTACCTCTGCTGATTTCATCAGATGACAGGTCTGGACTGGTGACTGCAGAAGCTGGCAAAATAAAGCTACAGATACAATTAGGAGTTAGTCATGAACTTGCTGAAGATGTTTCACACAGAGACGGGTCTTCATAGTTATCCATAAAAACTCTTTAATGACTCTTTGCATATTTAAAGCTATGTCAAGATCAGGACGCTTTTCTGTTTCTTTTAAATAAACAGTTCAACGATGAAGATTACGAAGGCGACGAAGGCAATGGTCAGTCTCAAGACTCTATCGACGATGTTGACGAGGAGACGGTGCCTGTGGAGTCCAATGGCAACGTCAGACAAGGCAAGCGGCTGTTCCTCGGTTTAATCTGTTTCCGTTAGGAAAGTAGGCACACCTAGCGTCATGG
>NW_015113105.1:56210-81318 GCF_001443285.1 Poecilia latipinna | reverse complement strand
GTCTCAAAGCATCACTTTCTGTTTGCCCTCATGTTTTTAACCCTTCCTTATTCTTCTTCAGAGGATGACATGCGAGGGAACAGTCCACCGCGGAGATTCAGCAAAACCTGCATGAAGAACGTCTTCACCGTGCTGCTCATCTTCATCTACCTGGTGCTGACTGCCGTGGCGATTTTCCTGGCCTACCAAACCATCTCCGACTTTCTGAACAAACTCAGTCAGCCTGTCATGTCGGTCAGCTACAAGGAAGTGGACTCCTTCTCCCCTCCTGGTTCGTATGAATGCAGCACAACGCATGTTGCACCACAAACTTTAATGATAAACCAACACAAAGTAGGACAACTTACAAATGCAGAAAAAGAAAACTAAATAAACATACAGAATCATAAAGGACAAAGAAAACACCATACATATGAGGAATAAAGCGGTGATGAAGTCGCAAGTAAAAAAAACAAAGTTGAACATATCATTCAACATATCATTGACCATCTTTCAATCCATGACCCAAATATGAAATCTGAATTGTCAGGCTTTATTAGGAGAGCCGTGGTAACTTTGGAGTACTGGGGCAAAGTGGTGATAGAATCAGTGGTGCTGCCAAGGGAGGATCACAGGGGGCCGTGACCTGTTTGAAAAATGTTGGGCCGCCCCATTTGTCTTTCCAGAAAATCATGTTCATGTCACTGAAAGGAATACAGAGTCATCCTCTTCAATGAAGACATACATGCAAAATCCAAAAGATAAATAAATACAAAATAAATTAATTGATTCAAATTTCTACTGGCCTGGTCTGGGCACCCCTATTAAAAAAATGTCCAGGGGTGTCTCGACTGTATAGAATAAATATTTGTCATTCACTCCCCAAATCTGGGAGTCTGGCAAATGGAAAGCCATCAGCATTCCTCTTTTTTTTAGGTTTCCCTAAGTCATGTAATGGACAAAAACATGTGGTTGAAGGCTAGATGAGACAGAAATGTAACTTTCTGTCTGACATGTGAAACACAGTGGCAGCTGCGTCACGCCTAAAGGGACAGGGAAGCTGATTCCAGTGGAGCAGAACATGGATGAAGCTAAGAACAATGTGATCCTTGAAGAAAGCCGAAAAAGACCAATCCAAATGCAAAATGCTAACGCCAGAGATACAAAGGAACGGCTTAGGTCACACAATGTAAAGGTGATTAGAGTGATTAGAGTGGCCCATTCAAAGTTCAGGTCAGAGTTTGATTAAGAGTTTGTGACGAGATTTGATAAAAGCCGTTCAGATTGATTTACAAACTGTCTGAGCTTGAGCTGTTTTGTGACGACGACGAGTAAAACATTCTCCAGATGTGTGGAGACACACAACCAATTACACTGACATGATTATTCTTAATTATACTCAGCTTCGTGTTGTTTTCTAACATAAAATCCTCATGAAATACTCTGAGAATTGTGGTTGTGATACGACAACATAAGCAACCATTATCCAGGCTGCTAATTATGTTTCCTCCTGTGGAGAAAGTGTTTGTCTTTGGGTAAATTTTGTCGAGGTACAATGAACAGTTTGTGAGGCGTGTTTACATAGTAGAGACGGAGAGTATTTGGCACTTTAAGGCTTTGCTTCACACCTACTTTTTAGCACCGGCAGTCAAGTCGGTGTAAATAATAACGAGCAAGCGAAGGTGTTAAACATGGATATAACACATTTTTATTGTATCGCGTCACGTTACATACCATCAGCGCTGAAACGCACAATGCCAGGCAACTGATCCAAAACAAGAAAAACCGCAGCGTCTGAAAAAAAAATTAACAAAACGAATTCAAACACAAAGTAAAAGATCAAATGAAATCAAGTAAGTCCACTCTAAAGCTGCTGTAGTATGTATCCTATCAGAGTGTCTGAACTATAAAAAATTCAAAGTATTTTTGTTTCTGCCTCTGAGCAGGTATCGCTCTGTTTCCTGACGGTGCTCAGCTGCTGAGCTGCAAACATCACTACCATGACAACATCCCACCTCTAGTGGACCCTGGTACGCCTCAGGAAGGGGACTGTGAGATCACAGAGGTCACTTACTTTGGGCCGTTCACAGAGCGCAAACAGGTACGCTGTGAACACATTGATTCAGTCGAACATATGTGACCCGAAAAAGTATTCACACCCCTTGAAACTTTGAACATGAATTTTCAAATATTCGATGATAATGGAGGCCTTTCTTCAAAGGGCTGTCAAATAAAATACCCCCCAAAATACTCTGAAGTTTGTGGCTTTAATAGGAAAAAATGTGGAAAAACTTTTAGAGGGGCAGAATTAGATTTATGTCATGTTATATTGTTCCCTCATCAAAAACATACCTGGAGTGTTGCTTTGATTCTTTGACGCATGTTTGAGAAATCCTTTAATCTCCATTGGCAACCATTCAGCTGTTCAAAACGCCTGGGTGGACCTAGCCCCGCCTTCGAAGACAAATCTCCTCCTCTGAACTGCAGTTTTCACTCTTTTGAGCTTCCACCTCCCCCACTGAGCTCCTTCAAACTAGTCAGCACCAATTAGCAAATACCTGGTGGAATTTCATATCTGCTGAGCTCAGAAAAGTTCTGGAAAAAACATTGTTGCAGGGTTAATAGAGGAGCCATGTTGTGATGACTTCCTGAGGGTGGCGTTTCAGAAAGAACAGCAGCTTCTTAAAGAGACGGAGGTCCTATTTCAAGGCATTAATCAAATTTCTTTTAAGTCATATTTAACATATGCAGCATTTTTATACAAACTGAAGGTAGCACAATCAATTGACTGTGCTATGAAAACACACAATACTTTCCCTTTAAGTGGTTTGACTTTTTTTTTTATGTGAACCGTCGCCGTTGATTTACAGCCACACATCGTCTCTCTCTCCTGTTGTGTCACAGAAACGGGCCGTGGTGGTCCGTGGCCCATCGGACGTGAAAAACAAAGAGCTGATCTTCATGCAGTTCAGCCAGAATGAAACCCAGGAGGACTTCAGTGCCATTTCATACATGCTCTTTGCGAAGTTCAGTGACTTGATTGAAAGGTAAACGCAAACTCTAAAGTATTGATCCTGCTTTGTTTGCCGTGAGAGATAACCGCCACGGACAATCGAGTCTTTGCCGATGCTGCCTCTGTGTACCTTCGTCACGTTTTCAGGCCGTCTATTCATTGTATCGTAAGATAATGTTGAACTTAAAGCAATCAGCTTTTTCTTCAATCAGGTGGAGTAAGCGTTTATACGTTAGGTAGAAAAATAGAAACGCCTCTGAAACAAGATCCGACTGGTTTAATTCTTGCATGTTTTATCACCGCAAAGTAAACCTTTGGCTGAACAGTGCGTTTCACAAACTGTCCCTCATCACTCTATTGGCGTCGAAATGTTTGTACCTCTGTAAAAGAACAGGCACGGATAGTAAAATGTCAGCTGGATATCGCAGGGAAGTGATCGCGTTAGGTAAAAATTGACTTAAAAGTTAAACCTCTAGGTTGTTGGGAGTTCACCTTTATCTTCTGAAATGTGTGATCAAACAGCTGCACAGCCTTGAAAAGTATTCATACCCTTTGAATTTTCTCACCTAATTGTCACCTTAAGTTTAGTTTTTACCCTGAAAGTCTTCCACCGAAAGGAGGTTCTTCAAAGTCCAGACAATGAAACACAGTAAAGTTTGTAGTTGCAATGAAACGTGAAAACGTTTAAGGGCTATAAACACTTTTTCAAGGCGTCTGAAGTTGAACCAGTCTGAATCCGGCAGCTCATGTCTCCTCTCTTTCCCGGCACCTCAAGCGCGAACAAGTCCGAGTTCATGAGGGACTGCGAGCGGAATTACTCCATGTGGACATTCTCTGGAGGATTCAGAACCTGGGTCAAAATGTCTCTCGTGAAAACGTCCGGCAGACGCAGCGAAGCGGTGGAGTTTCGGCAAGAGGTATTACCGGCTTACGCACACGAAGACGTCTTTATCAGAGGCTGCGCTTTCACGATTTCTGTTCGTTCTTCTAGTCGGGAGTGGTGAAATTCAACGACAAGAGGTCTGAATCAGAGCAGACGGTTCAGCTCTTCTTTGTTGTCTTCGAGTGGCGAGATCCTTACATTCAGGAAATCAGGCTGGTAAGTTTTCCCAGAGATATTGTCACCCTCGCTAGAATAGCCTGCACACGTGTGTCTGTCAGTGTTCAAGTCAGCTGTGCTTCTGTCTATGCAGATAGTGACTGCAAATCCCTGGAGCTCCATCGGCATCCTCTGTGTCGTCTTCATGGCTCTCTTCAAGGCTGCAAATTTTGCCAAGCTCACCATAAAATGGATTATTAAGATGCGCAAGAGGCACCTGAAGCACAAAGCAAGGGAGCTAAACTCGATAAGCTAAAACGCAACGCAGGAAAACTGCTCGCACATGCTGGCATGGAGAGAAATGTTCAAGTGAATGATTTTTTTAATCACACATGCTGTTTTTTTAACGCTGTTATATACATATATTTTTGATAATTGGAGAGTAATTTACACTAAGGATTGGAATGTAAATTTTGCACACACAGAGCTAGCTACGTTTTAGCAATTTAGATTCACCAATTCACTGTGGCTGTATTTTCTTTATAAAAGTGAAATATTTTGTTGCATTTCTAAACATTCCTGGGGAACACAACTTTGCACATACTCAGCAATGTTGCTGAGAAATGAGATTCTTTAAACTTTTTTTGTATGTTTTTTTTTTTTGTGAAACTGAGAAACAGTTGTGCTAGATAACTTGAAAAGGGAGTAGTGTAGTGATTCTCTTTTATGTACTTTGTTTAACACATAAAAATGTTTGAAACATTTCATAGATTATCTCAAAAGGGATTATCAAAAAATGAACTTTTGAACTTTTTTTGAACTTGTGGTCTAACAATGACCACAATGATACTTTTTCATCAACACAAAAAGTGGAAAAAGAAAACAGAAAATAAATGAAAATTGAACTTTTTTTTAAAAAATGTTTTAAAATGTATACATTTTAAAATGTATACATTTTTTAAAAAAATGTTCAATTTTCATTTATTTTTTGTTTTCTTTTTCCACTTTTTGTGTTGATGAAAAAGTATCATTGTGGTCATTGTTAGAGTTGACTTAAATTATGAATTTGTTAGTTGTTACTATTCATATAGTTCCATTTTGATGAAAATAAATTGGATTTTATGCCCAAAGTATTGTCTCCAAATGTGATTTAACAAGTTTTAACAAGATTTAACCAGTGTTTATTTAAATATGTAGCAAAAAATTTAATTTAATTTAAAAAGCTGCATTATACGCAAACGCAGTTGGCAGCTAAAGAAAAATGCACATAAAATAAATCGAATTGTAGCAAAGTAAGTGATGACCTACTAGTTTGTTTTTGGGGGAAAGTCGTAATTTCTGACGGTGTTCGATGCTCCTACACAGACTGTTCTCTTGAACGCATCACGGGATGTGGTTCACTACGAGAGCGGATTCGTAGGAGGATGTTGTTAGCTTCTGCAGTAAACACACATTTGGAGCTTATAAAGGTAAACGACAGCCATATTTCATTACTTACTGTGGACATAAAAAGTTTATGTAGCTGCACTCTTGTCACGACAATACAATAAGATATCTAGGTGGAGCAGAGGTGAAACTGGTGGAGCTGGTAAAACAAGCTGTTTCTAGCTTGCTAGCTTTAGCTTTAGCTCAGAAGGGAACTTTTTTAACTTACTCCTCTGCTGAGTATTATTCCCTTTACATGTTGCAGGCATATACACAATTTATAATTAGCTACACCTGGAGCTGTGGAGTGTATTTTAGAAATTTCCCGGATCCTTTTCACATTCTTAGAAGCAAAGCTAAATAGCTTTGCTAGCTAGTTCATAGCCTCTGCGACCCTCTACCCAAATCAGTAAATTTCTTTTGGAAACAAAGGTAATAACAGTCAGATAAATGGTTTACTTAAGCACTGATTACATTTCCTAAATGAATACATTAAATGTTGTAAGGCTAATGTAATATAACTTTGTGTTGGTTGCTGCAACTAACTGTTAGTTAGCTATCTCCTCTCTTTGTTGTTAGCTGCTTGTTTTTGTGCTGTAGTGATATTTAGGACATGCTAATTAAATTGTATTATGCAGTTTATGTTTTGACTTTTTAGAGTCTTGCTTTTTTAGGGTATTGCTAAATGCAAAAAAAAAAAAGTAGAGACAATTTAATTCAATGATATGTTATTCCTCTGGAAGCCAAACTAAATCTAGAAACTCTTCTAATTTTCTTCTAAGATTCCTTACTGTAGCTGGCAGCTGCAGGTGTTGAATCCCAGACTAAATGATTTCAGAATATTTGCTTTTATTTAAAACAGGACGTTCAACATTTATCCTAGTACTAAAAATCCCCCATAATATTACAATTTTAACGGATGCTTTTTTTTTAACATTTGTTTTATTTTGTTACTTAGGCTTTTTGCAAACGTAAAAAATAAGTCTCCACTAATTTAGAAAGTTTTCAAGAGTTATTTGCTAAATGTTTTATCTCTTTGCTTTTCTGGCCTTTTTTGATTTAAACTCAAGAGTGTAACAAGCTGATATTAGCTGATAAATTAGTCAGTCACAGCTATTCTTTGCTTTGTCACTGTGTTTTATGAAGCCTGGGAACTTTGGCACATTCTCTGAAAATGTAACTTTAAAACATATAGTTACTATGATGGGTCGCTGTTGCAGTTCTGGGTTACTTTTTAAAACCTTGGTAAACCAAAAAAATAACAAGTGTATGGCTACTACATATGTTTTATTTATTAAAAATTTTGAAGATTTTTAGTTTCCATTATGCTTTGCTTTGATTATAAATGCATTATTTATTTTATATAGTTACCTAATTATGACTTTCAATTATATAATTATTTGTTTTTAATTGAAAGGTGAGATGTGACAAAGTTACATTTAGGTATATCTTCTCAGATGGACAGATTTCAAAACTATCTCAGTTGAACTCACTAACGTGTAGGTCTGTGTTTTGAAAGCTGATGTTTGGCGTCACCTTTAACTCCGGGCTGGTTTTAAATCCTTGCCCCGTTTGGAAGCGGCAGACGAGTCCAGACGTGACTCTCTTTGCCATCTGGCAACAAAGTTGTTCTATCAGCACCCTGGAATGAAATCGGGGCTCGGGCTGAACTCTGCTTCTATTTGGATTGTGACACTGATGATGATGATGATGATGCATTAAATAGATCAGTGTTGTCTTACCTGACCCATTTGAAGAATCTGAGGTCTCAGCTTGCAGGAAAACATCAGATGCTGTGGAGCAGCTCTGGAAAAGCACACAGTTTGCAGTTAATATCGTCACTTTGCTTTATATTATATGATATGTTATTAATTAGCAGTGCACTGATTGATTTATTGATCCAGATTTCCCTAATTTTAAGAGATCAGCAATCCAGTGATATGTAAAACAAATCTTATTTGATTCCACAAAGGTCTAAAAATCAGCCTCGGTCCTGTCAGAGAAAAGTTTTAAAATGTGACAAAAGGCTAAAAAAAAAAACCAGACACTGGAAGTGTTTTGTCACCTTTTAATAGAGATGCGAGTCTTTCAGCGTCTAGTGATTCGATTCTGAAACAATTTTCGATTCAAAAACGATTTTTCTATTCAAACCATATAGAGATTATGTTTCAGTTATGTGAGTGACAAGAGGAAAAGACTGTTAAATAAAACATATATTTAAAATCAAATTTTATTTGGATAAAAACAAAGTTTGCGTGTAAAATTCTATAACTTAAAGCACCAGTACTGGGTTGGCTTGGCTGCCTGTTTTTTATTAAATGAAAATATTAAATAATGAGTGTTTAATATTTAAAATATTAACTAATAAAAAAGTAAAGAATTATTCAAAATGTAATTTTGAAAAAAAAAAAAAAAAAGCAGACAAATGTTTTTTGAGCATTTTAAACTGACTCTGAATTCCTGAGAGAAGAAATTGCGATTCTTTAAATTTTATGTCTTCACCTCTACCTTATAACACTAAGCGGTGTCAGTTGTAAACAAACAAACAATCATCTTCCAGTCTTTTTAAAGATCTGCGATCGTCCAGAAAACTGCAATCAGTTCACCTCTTTTATTTAAGCTTCTTAAATTTGACTCAGTTTCTCCCTTTGGACAGTGATGGGCTGAAATCCGCCTGCATTCAAGATGACGAGACACAGACAGTGCATCCTGTGTGAAACCGTCTGCGCTTCCAAGCAGGTAATTAACCCCGACGTGTGACTTACTCCATGACCGTGTTGGTGCTATGACCCTCACATGACCTTTTATTTATGAGTGTCTCCTTGTGTACAGATTACGGAAAGCCTATCTTCTGTAAAAAAAAAAAAAGAGAGACATTTATATACACATCTGGGCTCTTTTTTTTTGTATTTACTCAATACATTCATATAAAAGTCAAGTTAATGCCTTCACTTAAAAAAAATGTAAATCATTTAAAAACAACTTGAGATTTCTAAGTGAACGGCGTTTCATTGCTTCATGTGCAGGAGATGGATGAACACATGAGGAGCATGCTGCACCACCGGGAGCTGGAGAAGCTTAAAGGCCGGTGAGCTCACTTCCTGTCGAAACTGTGATAAAGTTTCAGGTTTAAGTTCAACCTTAAGGAGTTTTGTTGAAATCTGTTTGCACGTGTGCTGATGAGCACATGTCGGTAGCCGCTGGCAGCTGTTTGAGCCACGGCTCGTATATTTAGACACAATCTGTCCGGAACAACAGGCGTGAAGGCCAGAAGTCAAGGGCCATCTCGTGACTCCCGCTTAGATGACCGAAAGAATGTGGCCTGGTGGTGAGGCTTAGTGTTGATACTGAGCATTCAAAGGGTGTTCAGGTGGAGCCTTTAGGCTGCCGAGGGCCCCGTCCCCAAAACTCACACTTCCACGCTTGTGGTCCTTCACATGCGAGTTCCCGCTGCAGGTTTTCGAGTGTGTGCACAAATTCATGGCTGAATGTGACATTTTGAATTAAAAGGCAGAAATATGGCACCGAGCAAGTTGTGTGCGTTACGGGAGAATCAGTTTTCAAACATAAAGTACTAAAGTAATCCTTGTTTCTGCTGTACGTGTGTGGATATGACTGAACTTGCTCTGTATTCAACAAGTCATAACACAGCAGCCAAATATCTCCTACAATGACTTTGGAAAGCAGACACACCTGCTTTGTACATTTAAAATCCATTGCTTCTTGTTGTTCTTTCGTTTGCAGTACAAATCCCAAAAGAGCGACCAAGTGCCGCCATTTTGGATGTCGCAGTTACATCCATGACGTAACCCGTACTGTACCAAATCTCCAATTTTGCATTTGCAACTTGCATACTTGAACCCCGATGTGTACTTCGACTGAGTACACACTTCTTAGAGGGGCGTATGGAGTAGTGTGAGTATTGGGGCAGGGCCGTTGTCACGCTTTAGACAGTTCGCTTTGTGAGCTGAACAAGTGGTGAGGCGTTTATGCTTTATGTGTTCGTCGGTGTCCTATTCTCTGGAAACGTTTCCTTAAAGTGGGCCCATATAAATGCCACCTTGCGAATCGTACAGTTTGAGTGAAAGGAGACGTGCGTGATCAGCGCCGAGTTAAGCCAGGTTTATAGATACAGAGCCCAAAACAGGCCATGGGGAAAAATGTTTCTTTTGCGTTCCCTCGCTTACTGCAATATTTGCTGGTCTACATTACATACAGTCTCAAATGTCAACTTAAATTTCAAATATATACACATGTAAAGAGCCTCAGTGTTTATTATTAACTCTTTGGTGCAAAAAACTGATTGAAAATTGATTTATTAATTCATGCTTATGTCTGTTTGTGTAAGGTTGAGATGGAAATGGCCCTTTAAACCATTCAGACCAGCAACAGAAAAGAGACACAATCAAAACTGTCAGATGATTTATTACCCCATAGCTTACAGTATGCAGTTATGGCACATGAACTGATAAGTACATTATTGCCCCTGTTGGGGCTCCGTATGTTAGGGCCATTGCAGATGGAGACAAAAATTTACCATTTCTGAGTTTTTTCTTGCAAATATCAACTTTCCAAAGTCAGAAGTATCCAAGTTTTTTTTTTAAAGAAAATTTCCAAAATGAATCTCAAAATCAAAATTTGTTTTTGTGAAAATGTACTCTTTTTTTTTTTTCCCCATCTACATTGACATTAATATGCCGTCACAGAATAAAGATATACATTAATAGTTACTGTTAAAATGTGTCGGTGTGTTTTGATGACCTGACACACTTACAGTCAAGTGGCTGAAATGGAGCAGTCGTGAGCCGAAGCAGAAATACTGTGTCAGAAACGCGTAACTCGATCTCAGTGCTGCACGCCAGCTGCACGAGACGCCTCAAAGTGTTACCACCCCATGACACAGATTTGCAGGAGAAATTGAGAACGAGCCAGGAAAGCAACTGGCCCCTCAGCATTACAGGATGGCATCCCTGGGAGAGGTTTAAAACGGAGGCTGTGAGCAGCTGCACTGGGCTTCGGTTTCACAGGCTCCGCATGGCGATTGGTGGTCGGGATCTCCAGACCTAACACATGCCGTCATCCGGGAGGGGCTCTGGGCTGTGGCATTCGGAGCGAGGAGAGAGGTCAAATAGAGACGGTGCCTGCCTTGAAGCACCAGAGCGCAGCGGACACCATCATGAAGGCGCACTGAGCTGAGGGCGCCGGCCTCTCTTCCCCCCACGCGTCCCAGCGCTGTGCCGCGCGGCCGGACCCGAACATCTTAGACTAGCGTGCTGCCGCGGTCCGGCCCGGCTGCTCTGCCACCTACGGCCTGCTGAGAACAGGGGAAACGCTAAGATCAGGATGATTAAGACTCTACCTATAGAAAATTCTAAGTTAGCTACCTCCTGATCTGCGAGAGACGAATCGGATAATTTATACCAAGGATTGTCGAGTAATCTCCTTTCCTGAGTTTTTTAAGACTTCAAAGTTGGAGAAAGTAGAGCCAGGGTGTGCAGCTGCCTGCTCTTCAGGTGGAAAAAGCAATCTGTAACCAGACCGGATCAGAGCCATGCCCGCGGGAACTATTGAAGCCCCCCTGTCACCTTCCCTCCCCAGGGACTGCGGACACGAGTGCAGAGTGTGTAAGGTGAAGATGGTGAGCCTGACCGATTACGCCGGCCACATCTCCAGCGCCACGCACAAACAAAACGTGGAGGCGGCGGACAAACAGCGGGCCGGAAACGACCAAGACGAGGAATACTTCGACCAGACTCTGGTGGACCTGATTGAAAAGAGAAAAGAGCAGATCAGGTGAGCCGACTGTCCGACCTACTGTAAAATGAGATTCACTGCTTAAAATAAATGTTAGCTAATATGGTATACATGTGTTAGCAAAACAGCATCATTTAAGGTAAAAACCACTTTAGACTGATTAGTTTTGGTGAAAACACCCCAGACGCAGTGACTTATAAACACAAACTTTGTTTTTCAAAGTTTGCAAGATGTAACTAAGATGTGAACAGACGTGAGTCAACAAGCTGTAGTTTGTCAGCATATGCCATGTATAGTCATATTCTGCTGTGCGGCGCCTCCAGGCCTGTTTTAGCCACAGCTTCACACTGAGCCGTGGCCGGAGTCAGATGTCAGGCCTGCAGGCTAAAAAAGAAAAGGCACGACCGCAAATACAGAGTTCAAACAGATCCGGGCTCCAACCTAATGCCTTCTGGACATATTAATACACACCACATTTTCAGTCTTTTGATGGTGTGGAATATAAAAAAAAAATTTGATGGTAAAAAGCTTCTCCAACCTAAAGTTTAAATAAAAGTCGCTCTGCTCCAGTGCTATTTTTACACATGTTGTCTTGATCTCTGTCTTGCTTGAAGAATTTGAGAAATGTCCAACTGGAGCTATTAGGATAATGTAAAAATGTAGCTGATATGACCAATAATAATTAGAATAAAAATAATAAATTCAACAGCTTTGTGCCTTGGAAAAGTATTGATATCATTGAACTGCTTGTGTAGCGAATTTACTGAGCAAAAAAAAAAAAAAAAAAAAAAAAAGATTTTTTTGTGTTTCCAATGGTCACCATTCACAGTTCAAACCAAGCTGAAGATTTGTCCGTTTCTTTGTTGTATTTTTTTTTTTTTTTTAGAAAAGAGAAGGAGGCTACAGCTGCTAGGCTGGCGAAAGAAGAAGAAGAACGGAAGAGAAAGGAAGAGTTTCAGCAGAGGCTAAACCAACTTAAGGAACGTTACCGCCTGGAGCGCATGTGGCAGGCTCCTCCGCAGGGCTTCGGTGGACCCGGTCAACACAGGTCTTGGCACAGGAGCAGCTATTACGACGGCAGCAGAGAGGATGAGGGATACTGGCATCAAAACCAGCAGGGCAGGAGCGCCACGTGGCACGCTCAGGAACCCCCCCGTTTACAGAAATGGGCAACTGTAGAGTTTTCCAACAACAGGGTGGATGGCAACAGGATGTGGGGCAACGGCGGTCAGCAAAGTCGACTGCCTTGGCTCAGCAATGGAGGCAGCAGCAATGGGCTCTATGGTCACAACAACATCGCCAGGTACGCCCCAAAGGCTAGGCCTCACAGTTTCATGGGGTGTAATCCTGTATGTACCAACGCAACAAATCTTTTAGGCCAGAGTTTTACACGCTTTGAAGGCAAAGGAAACTTCAGAAATGCTCAGCAGCATGCCAGGCTCCAAAATGGAGAGGCATCACTGGCCGACTCAGACTACCACGGTAAAAACTCTAAAACACTCGGCAGCAATCCAAAGCTGGACAAAAGCTGTCGCTGGTCACCGTACCCCATTGCGTCCGGATCGCACGTAGAGCCCCACCAAAGCACGTCAGAGAACCACCAAGAGGCTTTGAAGCCTCAGAAACACCCCCAATGTGAGCGTGCACCTGTGGACTCAAGTCTGCAAAACGTGGAAGAGGACAGGAGGCAGCCGATAAAACCCAAAACTCAAACCCACCATGTCGGTGACGGAAGCTGTGGTGGCTCTAAAGGTTCTCAGAGAGATGGCAACCAAAACGGTGCGTCTGGTTTTTGTAGCGAGAAGGCAAATAAACCATCACTGCAAGTGGATCAGAAGAGTTCCTCAGTTTCTGGGGCTAAAGGTGACGCTCAGCACAGCAAGTCCTCCAGTCAGTCAAAACCAGGCGGGAAGCAAAGTGGGACCAAGGTGCCTGTTGGGTACCTCACATCGAGGCAGGAGCAGTGCCTTCCGGAGTCGTTTCGCGCAGTCAGGCAGATTGGTTTTGAAAGAAAAGGCTCTTTGGAGAGGTCACACCACCTTGGGGAGCAACAGAATCAGGGGGAACCTTTTAAAGAGAGAAGTGCGAGTGAAAGTTCTGGAAAAGCGACATCGGCTGTTGCGTTCAGGCAAGAAAAAGCTCCGTCGGCTTCTGCAGAAGACGGCACTTTTGTCCAGTCCCTTCACGTGAGCACCTCCACCGCAGAGGGAGCAGAGGCTGCGTCCACAGCCAAAAGGGACGAGGAGAACAGGAACGGAGCGGAGACGCAAAGCCCCACGGCGGTCCAGGCCGAGGCCATGCAGGTTTCCGAGGCCGGGCCGAGCTCGGAGAGCGACGCCGGCAGAACCAGCGAGGCGCACGCCGCCTCGGGGTCGGACGGAACCACTTTGTCCAAACTGGACCTCCCCCCCGTCCTGAAGCGGGACCTCACCAAGCACATGAGCTCCAAGAGCAAAGCAGCCGGTCACGAGCCAAACCTGAACATCGCCAGGCGCGTGCGAAACCTCAGCGAGTCGAAGCGAAGCGACATGGAAAAGGATTCTGGCCTCAAGCCGACTGTGAGGCAGCTCATCAACTCGGCGAGCGCGCGCCGCTCCGTGAACTGGGACCAGGTCTATCAGGAGGTCCGAAAGATGCAGGACAAGGGGAAAGGCATGCCAAGGTGAATGTCGCTTCTCAGAATTTAAGTTTTCGGTTATTTTTTTTAAAATTTAAATTAACATGTTTAGTTTGTGCTTCGATAGGTTTGGGATTGAGATGGTGCCATATGAGCAGGAGTCCCAAAGCCAGGAGGAGGACGGTCTGCCACTCATTGAGGGCTTCCAGTGGGAGTCGTTGATGGAAATCACCTCCGAGAGCAAATCTCGCAAACGCTCCTTGTCAGAAAGCAGCCTCGCACCTGCGGCGCCTCATTCGTCAGTGTTCGGACCCTTGAAGTCAGAGGAGGCGGTGAAGAAGGAGGAGTCGAGCTCCACACTTCCTTCCGCTTCAGAAAAGCAGAAGCTTCAGCCGGAAGAGGAAGCGAAGAACCAGAAAGGCATTCTACACTGCGCAACGGCGAAGGTTCTCCAGCGATTTGATTTGACGCTGGGGGACAGCAGCTCTGGGGCGGAGCAGTGCGACGGGACAGGGAAGCGGCGGCGTGCGGCCGGGGTGGGTTTGTGAAGCAGCCTCTCTCATCCTTACTGTTGCATTTTCCCACCTCCAGACACAACACGTCTCACCTTTTGTTTTCCCCCCGTCTCGTTCAGGACTCCACCGGCACAGGGTTGTCTTGTTTGGAGCACGACAGTAAGAGAAGAAAAGTCAAATCAAAAAGAGGTTTGTCTCCATCTTCGATCATCAAACTCTTCCACACACACCGCAGTGTGACCGACACCGAGGTGCTGTCTGTGTTTGGTGCAGAGCGCCTGCAGATCGACCAGCTGCTTGCAGTGTCTCTGCGGGAGGAGGAGCTGAGTCAGTCCTTGCAGAATGTGGACACCAACCTGATCCAGGCCCGCGCGGCGCTGGAGGCGGCCTTCCTGGAGGTGCAGCGACTCATAGTGGTTAAACAGCAGGTAATGAAAGTAACATTCGGTTCTTCTGTTTGTATCATGGTAGATTTGTTATATTTGTCTCAACGTTTTGAGTTATTTAGTGTATTAGTTTGCTAGTTGTGAGTTTGTACATCCCTAACTTGGCTGTGTGTCGTCTTCCCCTTCAGATTACTGTGGAGATGAGCTCACTGAGAAACAAACGGATAGACTTGCTTAAAGGCATGCAAGGTAAAAAAAAATAAATATATACAATTAAAAATAACGTTATTATAATTACACCATTGAAAATTAGAATTATTTGTTTATAGTATTTTGAAAGTGACCTGAACAGGCGTCACAGCCTGTGGTGCCTTGCAAAAGTATTCATATCACTTTAACTTTTTTTCTGTGTTGCTGTTACATTGTTTATAAAGTCCAGTACAGAAGTGATTTAATTAGTAAATTAATAATAACTAAAAAAAAAAAGTATGTCTCTGTGTAAAGGAGGTTTAAGAGAACATCAGTGAACAAACAGAATTAATTAGTTTAACAAACACAGCAGACAGTTCACAGGTGAAGCTGTTTTAAAGCTTCAGTCTGTCATGAACAAGAAATGTATTTTTTTACATATTTGTTAAAACTGTCACATTATCCTGACAGTGTAATATAAGCTGTAGCCAGCAACTCAGACATCTTCACTGCATGTGACTCCAGATGGTAACCCACTGCTAACATGTTCTTGCTAACTAGCTTTTTTGCATCTGTCATGAGTGAGTGCAAATTTATCGCCAGTGGGCTGGACGACGTTTGAACATTTCTGTGGAGATATAGGCCTTAAATTTGTGTCTTAATAATCTTAAAAAGCCTTAAATTTGAGTTGGTGAAACCTGGGATGCTTCCTCAAGGCGCAGCATGTGTGGGAAACGATGGATTGACTTTCTGTTGTGTCTTTTTAGGTACTATTGAGGAGACGCCTGAGGCCAACCCAAAAAAAACCCACTTGGTTTCTTTTGGAGCGGAGCCGCTTGAGTCATCCTCCTGTGCCAAATGTCCCCCGGTTCCGGCCACGGCCGTTTCCAGTCCGCATCGGGCCGCAGAGTGCACCTCCCCTCCTTCGTCCAGCCTTCCTTTGTCCGTCGTCATCAAGGAGGAGCCCCAGTCTCCGGTCTGCGTCAGTTCCGAACTGGACCCTGATCACAGCGCAGTCACCAACTGCGCTCACAGCACCACCCTGGACAACACAAACCCGTTGGGTAAGACCGGTTAGCGATCAGAGGCTAGAGGATTATTTTAATGAAATCTAATCAGTTTACATGCGGATCTCTGCAGGTGCTGCCTGCAGCTCGCGGTTCTCTCCTGACAGAAACCTTGAACCTCCAGACGGCAAAGGGAAGTTAACAGCACAGATTGAAAAGTCCGAAAGGCCTTCAGAGGCTCCGTGGAAAACCTCGGCGAAGCTCCCCGATGGCACCGACGTCCAGTCAGCGCAGCCTGCGGCGGCGTTTAACCTGCCGGCCTCTCCGTCTGAGCTGAGGAACGGAAAGCGCGTGAGGAAGCTGAAGAAGAGGAAGGTGCTGAATAAGGCCCAGGGAGCGGAGCAGCTCCAGAGCAGCGACACGGAGATGGACGAAGAGGCGTCCCGGCCACGGTGGCTGCGGCAGCGCAGGAGGCCGAGCGGCGGCTCCCAGGTCAGCACCTCCAGCCTGCCGACGGACGAGGGGAGCAGGAAAACGCTCGACGCGCCATGTTTGGCCGTGAAAACCGAAAAGGCGGAGTGGAATTCTCCCGCAGAGAACCTTGATGCCGCCGCAGCGGATCAGCAGCCTCAGAAGGAGGCGTTCGTCCAAGCTCCGCCCCCTCCACCTCTGCTCCCAGACCAATGTCAATCTGAGCCACACAGCCTGGCGTGCAACGAGGTTTCCTCCACCAGTGACATGGACCTGTGCAAATCCTCTGAGAGGTGGGTCATTCTGGAAAATATCCATGTGTTTACATTTTTCCAGAGTTTTATCTGAAAGGCTGAACATCTACGACTCACAAAGCAGCAGAAGAGTAAGAACAGTTCGCTGAGTCAGATTTTGTCATGTTGGTAATCAATCAATCAATCAATCAATCAATCAATCAATCAATCAATCAATCAGCTTTATTCATGCCATTAGGTAGATCTGGCTACACTGAAGTGAGTCAGCTTTCTTGCCAAGCAAAAAACACACAAATATAACATTTTGATTAAAAATGGACCAGTGCTCAATACTTGAAAATATTAAAAAACATAAAAACAATAAAATAAAAAACCCCACAATAGTAAATTTTGTGTTGTAATCAGGTCAAGATTAAGATTAAAAAACAATATTAAAGCCAATGCTATATCGAATTTTGGAAATTTATGTCAACAGGAACAAAGCTGATTTTATTCCGCTCAGTTTCACATTTGAATTTGAGCTGTAAAGATGTAATGTAAATAAAAATATGAAATGTTTGGAAGCAGACAGCAAGCATCCTTGCTCTTAATAGTTTTTCATAGAGATGAATTTCCCATCATCACCAAACTATGATCAGCTCAGAATCATTGTTGCTCATCTCAAGAAAACCACAGAAATATTTATTGTAGGAACGAACGGTCGTTCTCATATGTATGCAAGTTATACTTTCTTCTTTTGTACAAATATTAACCTTAGTTTTTTTATTTGATTAGAAAAGAAAAGAAGTCTAGTAAAATAAATACTTGTAGAAATGACAAGAAATGCTTGAAATTTTTAAAATGACGTTTTAAAAAGTGTAAGGAATCATAAGTTGCAGACCAGGTGATTGTTTCCTCTCAGCAGTGAGTCTGATGTCAGAAGCTTTTGTCTCCACAGTGATCTGCCTTTTCCCATCACGTTGCCCAGGACCTCATCAGGTACGTTATCATACATTTTCAGCATTTTGAGACGTTTATTTATCNAAGAATTTGAGAAATGTCCAACTGGAGCTATTAGGATAATGTAAAAATGTAGCTGATATGACCAATAATAATTAGAATAAAAATAATAAATTCAACAGCTTTGTGCCTTGGAAAAGTATTGATATCATTGAACTGCTTGTGTAGCGAATTTACTGAGCAAAAAAAAAAAAAAAAAAAAAAAAAAGTATTTTTGTGTTTCCAATGGTCACCATTCACAGTTCAAACCAAGCTGAAGATTTGTCCGTTTCTTTGTTGTATTTTTTTTTTTTTTTTTTTTTTTTTTTTTTTTTTAGAAAAGAGAAGGAGGCTACAGCTGCTAGGCTGGCGAAAGAAGAAGAAGAACGGAAGAGAAAGGAAGAGTTTCAGCAGAGGCTAAACCAACTTAAGGAACGTTACCGCCTGGAGCGCATGTGGCAGGCTCCTCCGCAGGGCTTCGGTGGACCCGGTCAACACAGGTCTTGGCACAGGAGCAGCTATTACGACGGCAGCAGAGAGGATGAGGGATACTGGCATCAAAACCAGCAGGGCAGGAGCGCCACGTGGCACGCTCAGGAACCCCCCCGTTTACAGAAATGGGCAACTGTAGAGTTTTCCAACAACAGGGTGGATGGCAACAGGATGTGGGGCAACGGCGGTCAGCAAAGTCGACTGCCTTGGCTCAGCAATGGAGGCAGCAGCAATGGGCTCTATGGTCACAACAACATCGCCAGGTACGCCCCAAAGGCTAGGCCTCACAGTTTCATGGGGTGTAATCCTGTATGTACCAACGCAACAAATCTTTTAGGCCAGAGTTTTACACGCTTTGAAGGCAAAGGAAACTTCAGAAATGCTCAGCAGCATGCCAGGCTCCAAAATGGAGAGGCATCACTGGCCGACTCAGACTACCACGGTAAAAACTCTAAAACACTCGGCAGCAATCCAAAGCTGGACAAAAGCTGTCGCTGGTCACCGTACCCCATTGCGTCCGGATCGCACGTAGAGCCCCACCAAAGCACGTCAGAGAACCACCAAGAGGCTTTGAAGCCTCAGAAACACCCCCAATGTGAGCGTGCACCTGTGGACTCAAGTCTGCAAAACGTGGAAGAGGACAGGAGGCAGCCGATAAAACCCAAAACTCAAACCCACCATGTCGGTGACGGAAGCTGTGGTGGCTCTAAAGGTTCTCAGAGAGATGGCAACCAAAACGGTGCGTCTGGTTTTTGTAGCGAGAAGGCAAATAAACCATCACTGCAAGTGGATCAGAAGAGTTCCTCAGTTTCTGGGGCTAAAGGTGACGCTCAGCACAGCAAGTCCTCCAGTCAGTCAAAACCAGGCGGGAAGCAAAGTGGGACCAAGGTGCCTGTTGGGTACCTCACATCGAGGCAGGAGCAGTGCCTTCCGGAGTCGTTTCGCGCAGTCAGGCAGATTGGTTTTGAAAGAAAAGGCTCTTTGGAGAGGTCACACCACCTTGGGGAGCAACAGAATCAGGGGGAACCTTTTAAAGAGAGAAGTGCGAGTGAAAGTTCTGGAAAAGCGACATCGGCTGTTGCGTTCAGGCAAGAAAAAGCTCCGTCGGCTTCTGCAGAAGACGGCACTTTTGTCCAGTCCCTTCACGTGAGCACCTCCACCGCAGAGGGAGCAGAGGCTGCGTCCACAGCCAAAAGGGACGAGGAGAACAGGAACGGAGCGGAGACGCAAAGCCCCACGGCGGTCCAGGCCGAGGCCATGCAGGTTTCCGAGGCCGGGCCGAGCTCGGAGAGCGACGCCGGCAGAACCAGCGAGGCGCACGCCGCCTCGGGGTCGGACGGAACCACTTTGTCCAAACTGGACCTCCCCCCCGTCCTGAAGCGGGACCTCACCAAGCACATGAGCTCCAAGAGCAAAGCAGCCGGTCACGAGCCAAACCTGAACATCGCCAGGCGCGTGCGAAACCTCAGCGAGTCGAAGCGAAGCGACATGGAAAAGGATTCTGGCCTCAAGCCGACTGTGAGGCAGCTCATCAACTCGGCGAGCGCGCGCCGCTCCGTGAACTGGGACCAGGTCTATCAGGAGGTCCGAAAGATGCAGGACAAGGGGAAAGGCATGCCAAGGTGAATGTCGCTTCTCAGAATTTAAGTTTTCGGTTATTTTTTTTAAAATTTAAATTAACATGTTTAGTTTGTGCTTCGATAGGTTTGGGATTGAGATGGTGCCATATGAGCAGGAGTCCCAAAGCCAGGAGGAGGACGGTCTGCCACTCATTGAGGGCTTCCAGTGGGAGTCGTTGATGGAAATCACCTCCGAGAGCAAATCTCGCAAACGCTCCTTGTCAGAAAGCAGCCTCGCACCTGCGGCGCCTCATTCGTCAGTGTTCGGACCCTTGAAGTCAGAGGAGGCGGTGAAGAAGGAGGAGTCGAGCTCCACACTTCCTTCCGCTTCAGAAAAGCAGAAGCTTCAGCCGGAAGAGGAAGCGAAGAACCAGAAAGGCATTCTACACTGCGCAACGGCGAAGGTTCTCCAGCGATTTGATTTGACGCTGGGGGACAGCAGCTCTGGGGCGGAGCAGTGCGACGGGACAGGGAAGCGGCGGCGTGCGGCCGGGGTGGGTTTGTGAAGCAGCCTCTCTCATCCTTACTGTTGCATTTTCCCACACGTCTCACCTTTTGTTCTCCCCCCATCTCGTTCAGGACTCCACCGGCACAGGGTTGTCTTGTTTGGAGCACGACAGTAAGAGAAGAAAAGTCAAATCAAAAAGAGGTTTGTCTCCATCTTCGATCATCAAACTCTTCCACACACACCGCAGTGTGACCGACACCGAGGTGCTGTCTGTGTTTGGTGCAGAGCGCCTGCAGATCGACCAGCTGCTTGCAGTGTCTCTGCGGGAGGAGGAGCTGAGTCAGTCCTTGCAGAATGTGGACACCAACCTGATCCAGGCCCGCGCGGCGCTGGAGGCGGCCTTCCTGGAGGTGCAGCGACTCATAGTGGTTAAACAGCAGGTAATGAAAGTAACATTCGGTTCTTCTGTTTGTATCATGGTAGATTTGTTATATTTGTCTCAACGTTTTGAGTTATTTAGTGTATTAGTTTGCTAGTTGTGAGTTTGTACATCCCTAACTTGGCTGTGTGTCGTCTTCCCCTTCAGATTACTGTGGAGATGAGCTCACTGAGAAACAAACGGATAGACTTGCTTAAAGGCATGCAAGGTAAAAAAAAATAAATATATACAATTAAAAATAACGTTATTATAATTACACCATTGAAAATTAGAATTATTTGTTTATAGTATTTTGAAAGTGACCTGAACAGGCGTCACAGCCTGTGGTGCCTTGCAAAAGTATTCATATCACTTTAACTTTTTTTCTGTGTTGCTGTTACATTGTTTATAAAGTCCAGTACAGAAGTGATTTAATTAGTAAATTAATAATAACTAAAAAAAAAAAGTATGTCTCTGTGTAAAGGAGGTTTAAGAGAACATCAGTGAACAAACAGAATTAATTAGTTTAACAAACACAGCAGACAGTTCACAGGTGAAGCTGTTTTAAAGCTTCAGTCTGTCATGAACAAGAAATGTATTTTTTTACATATTTGTTAAAACTGTCACATTATCCTGACAGTGTAATATAAGCTGTAGCCAGCAACTCAGACATCTTCACTGCATGTGACTCCAGATGGTAACCCACTGCTAACATGTTCTTGCTAACTAGCTTTTTTGCATCTGTCATGAGTGAGTGCAAATTTATCGCCAGTGGGCTGGACGACGTTTGAACATTTCTGTGGAGATATAGGCCTTAAATTTGTGTCTTAATAATCTTAAAAAGCCTTAAATTTGAGTTGGTGAAACCTGGGATGCTTCCTCAAGGCGCAGCATGTGTGGGAAACGATGGATTGACTTTCTGTTGTGTCTTTTTAGGTACTATTGAGGAGACGCCTGAGGCCAACCCAAAAAAAACCCACTTGGTTTCTTTTGGAGCGGAGCCGCTTGAGTCATCCTCCTGTGCCAAATGTCCCCCGGTTCCGGCCACGGCCGTTTCCAGTCCGCATCGGGCCGCAGAGTGCACCTCCCCTCCTTCGTCCAGCCTTCCTTTGTCCGTCGTCATCAAGGAGGAGCCCCAGTCTCCGGTCTGCGTCAGTTCCGAACTGGACCCTGATCACAGCGCAGTCACCAACTGCGCTCACAGCACCACCCTGGACAACACAAACCCGTTGGGTAAGACCGGTTAGCGATCAGAGGCTAGAGGATTATTTTAATGAAATCTAATCAGTTTACATGCGGATCTCTGCAGGTGCTGCCTGCAGCTCGCGGTTCTCTCCTGACAGAAACCTTGAACCTCCAGACGGCAAAGGGAAGTTAACAGCACAGATTGAAAAGTCCGAAAGGCCTTCAGAGGCTCCGTGGAAAACCTCGGCGAAGCTCCCCGATGGCACCGACGTCCAGTCAGCGCAGCCTGCGGCGGCGTTTAACCTGCCGGCCTCTCCGTCTGAGCTGAGGAACGGAAAGCGCGTGAGGAAGCTGAAGAAGAGGAAGGTGCTGAATAAGGCCCAGGGAGCGGAGCAGCTCCAGAGCAGCGACACGGAGATGGACGAAGAGGCGTCCCGGCCACGGTGGCTGCGGCAGCGCAGGAGGCCGAGCGGCGGCTCCCAGGTCAGCACCTCCAGCCTGCCGACGGACGAGGGGAGCAGGAAAACGCTCGACGCGCCATGTTTGGCCGTGAAAACCGAAAAGGCGGAGTGGAATTCTCCCGCAGAGAACCTTGATGCCGCCGCAGCGGATCAGCAGCCTCAGAAGGAGGCGTTCGTCCAAGCTCCGCCCCCTCCACCTCTGCTCCCAGACCAATGTCAATCTGAGCCACACAGCCTGGCGTGCAACGAGGTTTCCTCCACCAGTGACATGGACCTGTGCAAATCCTCTGAGAGGTGGGTCATTCTGGAAAATATCCATGTGTTTACATTTTTCCAGAGTTTTATCTGAAAGGCTGAACATCTACGACTCACAAAGCAGCAGAAGAGTAAGAACAGTTCGCTGAGTCAGATTTTGTCATGTTGGTAATCAATCAATCAATCAATCAATCAATCAATCAATCAATCAATCAATCAGCTTTATTCATGCCATTAGGTAGATCTGGCTACACTGAAGTGAGTCAGCTTTCTTGCCAAGCAAAAAACACACAAATATAACATTTTGATTAAAAATGGACCAGTGCTCAATACTTGAAAATATTAAAAAACATAAAAACAATAAAATAAAAAACCCCACAATAGTAAATTTTGTGTTGTAATCAGGTCAAGATTAAGATTAAAAAACAATATTAAAGCCAATGCTATATCGAATTTTGGAAATTTATGTCAACAGGAACAAAGCTGATTTTATTCCGCTCAGTTTCACATTTGAATTTGAGCTGTAAAGATGTAATGTAAATAAAAATATGAAATGTTTGGAAGCAGACAGCAAGCATCCTTGCTCTTAATAGTTTTTCATAGAGATGAATTTCCCATCATCACCAAACTATGATCAGCTCAGAATCATTGTTGCTCATCTCAAGAAAACCACAGAAATATTTATTGTAGGAACGAACGGTCGTTCTCATATGTATGCAAGTTATACTTTCTTCTTTTGTACAAATATTAACCTTAGTTTTTTTATTTGATTAGAAAAGAAAAGAAGTCTAGTAAAATAAATACTTGTAGAAATGACAAGAAATGCTTGAAATTTTTAAAATGACGTTTTAAAAAGTGTAAGGAATCATAAGTTGCAGACCAGGTGATTGTTTCCTCTCAGCAGTGAGTCTGATGTCAGAAGCTTTTGTCTCCACAGTGATCTGCCTTTTCCCATCACGTTGCCCAGGACCTCATCAGGTACGTTATCATACATTTTCAGCATTTTGAGACGTTTATTTATCGGAAATAATTCAGCTAATGTAATTTTATCCGAGCTATGAAGTTATATGTTGCTTCATTTTCATCTACTGTTTGAGAAACCGAGTTAGGTTACAGCTTGTCCAGCTGTTTACTCCTGGATTGTTTTGCTCAATCATCACCTTAAATAAGTCAAATTTTCTTTGCACTTTAGCGTTTGTATGATTTATGGTTAGTTATTCTATTAAATGCTCAAATCTCAACAATTATTTGATTTATTTGAACATAATTAAAAAAAAAACTTATTACACCCTGTTGACATTTCTTTTGTTCTCATGACGGGAAGTTGGTATCATGTAACCCCTTTTCTTCAGTCTATGAGCACGTCATAGTACAGAAGGCCTATCGATCCAAAATATTGACAATGCCAATATCGGATTCAATATCGGATCAGTACTAAAGTAGCAAGACATGCTGGTGCTGCATCGAATCGACGCCAGAACATGCAGTGTCTACAAACTTATAAACAACCATTAAAAAAGTCGAGTACTCAATTTTTTTAACATGAAAAGTTTGTCGTGAAGCAACCAAAACTGCAAAGGTTTGAAAAGGCAGAGAGGTGAAATAAGATCCTCCTCCTTCCTGTATCATGTATGTATTTCTGCATCATATCTGTATTTTTAGACGCGTTCTCTGACCGTGGGGAGGACGAGGTCCCGACTGAAGGAACGTTCTGCGGCCACAAGGAGGCGGTGAACGCCCTCCAGATCCACAACGGGCTGCTGTACACGTGCTCCGGAGACCGGACCGTCCAGGCCTTCGACCTGGTGGTGGGTGACCGCTCACCGATTCGCTTCCCATCATCTCTTTCTGGAGTTAAATGGAGTTCTGTTGTTGCAGAGCCATAAATGCGTCGGTGTGTTTGAGGGTCACAGCTCCAAAGTGACCTGCCTGATGGTGTCCGCGGCTCCATCCCTGCACCATCGCCTCTACTCCGGCTCCAGTGACCAGACCATCCGCTGCTACAGCCTCAAGGTTGGAATCTGTTCTCATCCGACTTTCTCGTTTGGAGCCGCGCTCAGAAGCTGATGTTTCCCTCATGTTCAATGTTTTCTACAGACGCGAGAATTTGAGCAACAGTTCGCTTTGTCCGACCGAGTCCTCTGCCTTCACAGCCGGTGGAAGACGTTATACGCCGGTCTGGCAAATGGTACCGTGGTGACCTTTAACCTTAAGGTGAGGAAGACAAAGTGTCACATGTATTTAACACCTTGAATCTCTTATTGGTTCTGATCTGCTTCCATCTAATGCCGATATTTTAGATTTTTTTTCTGGGGAAAAAAATAAGGAAAATTAAAGTCACAGTTATGTAAAGCTGCAACTAACAATTATTTTAGTAATCAATTAGTCTCAATTATTCTGATGATTAATTAAAAAATTGGTACATTCTTCAGAGTTTTCATGTAACCACATACACCATTTTTGTACAACACTAGAAGTACATAAAAAATGCAATTAAACAATTCAGTGCTATATTAAATAAGAAAATAAACATTGTAAGAATTTAATGGCAGTAAATCTGAACCGGGTGAAGCTAAAACTTTGCCATTGAGGAGTTTTGGCTA
>NW_015113105.1:46162-52946 GCF_001443285.1 Poecilia latipinna | reverse complement strand
TATAAGAGCTTTTTCTTTGGCAAATGGCCTTTCCTGAGTCTGTATACTCAAGAAATCTACAATTAATCAATTACTTAGTGGACGAGTATTTCAATAATTGATTAATCACAATTTATAAAAACTAATTACTATTAATGCAGTTATTCACAATTAATTTGATTAATCACAGTTAATACGATTAATCGTTCCAGCCCTCCAATCATTCACCACCTTTTCTTTCCCCCTGGTCACACAAAAGTCATTCAAGTTTTCCCTCTCAACACTCGATTGCACTTTCATCCCGCCGAAGCTCGTCTGTGTGTGAAACTGATCGAAAACGGCGCCTCTCTGCCAGCTCCAGTTGACCGGGTTCACGTCTCCCTGCTCATTGTTTAGACAAACAAGCAGATGGACGTGTTCGAGTGCCACGGGCCGCGCGCCGTGAGCTGTCTGGCCTCGTCGCAGGAGGGGGCCCGGAGGATCCTGCTGGTCGGCTCCTACGACAACACGATCAGTGTGAGAGCGGCCCACGACGGGCTGCTGCTGCGCACGCTGAGGGGCCACACCAAGAGCGTTCTCTGCATGAAGGTGGGGTCGGGGCTGCAACGGGGAGAAACCCCACCACAAGAGAGGGAAAAAAAACACAAGTATGCTGCTCGGCTAAACGTTTAACAGCCTCCTCCGTCTTGTCTCCCCTTTCAGGTGGTGAATGATCTGGTGATTAGTGGATCCAGCGATCACTCTGTGTATGCTCACAACATCCATGTGAGTTCATGTCGTGGCTCTTAAGTCATTTTAAGATCTTTTTGTGGGGGAGAGGGAAGGACCACTAACTAGTTTATATATTTGATTTTTATTCTCTGTGTAAAAAAAAAAAAGACAGGGGAGCTTGTACGCTCATTTAAGGGTCACAGCCATGCTGTTACCGTGGTGACCGTTCTTGGGAAAGTGATGGTCACAGCCTGCCTGGACAAAGTGGTCAGAGTTTACGACCTGCAGGTGTGTACGCCCTAAAACATTGCTCTGATGAACCGAAGGAATTGCCTCTGTTTCAAATTGACATTCAGCTGACAGGAAGTGCTGATTGTCTCCACAGTCTCAGGACCAGCTGCAGGTCTATGGTGGATACAGTGACATGGTGCTGTGCATGGCCGTCCATAAGAACATGGTGAGAAAACTAACATTCCTTATTTGGAACAAAAGTATCTCGTTTTAATCTTGGAAGTTCATGCAAATGTATTCATACCACTTGAAATTCTTCAAATTTTGTCTCATATCTTCTAAGAGTTCAATGTTTGTTTTAGGGATTTTATGTGACAGAGGAACAGAAATGACTGGATGAAATGGAAGGGATTCATGATTTTCAAAACTGTTTTCAGATCAAAATCTAAAAATGGTGGCATGCAGTTGAAGCGTTTTGAAAAATATGTGAGGAAATTAAAGTGATTTCGTGAAATATTGAGTCCAACCATATTTTTGACGGGTTGCTATAGAAAGACAGACAGACAGACAGACAGACAGACAGACAGACAGATAGATATCCATCTGCAGATAGACAAGATAGATAGACTTGTTGAAAACACATACATTCGCGATAAAGACGCATTAAGTACTAATAAAACCCACATTAGACTATAGAGCATGTAAAATGGGATCAGTAGTGTGACATTCAGCATTTTGCTGTTTTGACCATATATATTACTCTTATTGTGTATTATAGAATGAAATTTCAATTCTCTTAAGTGGCCTAATAATTATTAGCTTCGTTCATCACAGACAAACATTTATTTGAGTTGCAGATTATATAGCACCTGTTGGTCTGTTATGTTAAATCCCATTGAAATGCACTGGAGCTGCTGTTGTTTTATGTATATCTTGATCTCTGTGTTTGTTTCAGATCTACACAGGATGTTACGACGGCAGCACGGAGGCCGTGAAGCTCAACCTGACGCAGAACCACCGTTGCTGGGTAAGATACGGCGACATCTCAGTGACGCTTTTAGAAGATCCTGTAGAAACATATTTTATTTTCCTCTCTGAGCTTATTGATCATCCTGTGAGTGGTGGAGGTTATAATTGGTTGGTGTGCAGTGAATGACTGCTGTGTTGACAGTGGCACGGCTGCCCGCTGGTGTTCGGGATGATGAAGCATCTCCAGCAGCACCTGATCAACAACCACACCAGCGGCAACTTCCAGACCTTCAAGTGCCGCTGGAAAAACTGTGAAGAGTTTTTCAGTGTTCGCAGCAGCTCCAAGCAGGTAGAGAAACCGTCAGCAGGTTTCTGACACTTTTAAGTTCTTTCTACTATTGCATTTAAAATATGATTCCCCCTCAAACAGGAAAAACATTTGACTGAAGTGAATAACAGGCTATTTCTCTGTTCTTTTAACATTTGCACAAATTTAAGTCAGATACAAGCTCTAACAAAAATCTGGACTGTAATATTTTTGAATAAATACAGATTTAGATCTAGAGATGTGAAAGTAGCGAGTTAGCTTTTTAAATACATTTGTAATATGTGCGAAACTCAAAAACCACAGCAATCAGTGAGTTCGATCAAAAACTCAAGTTTTTATGTGACAAACAACAGATGCAGCTCATTTTGATGCAAATTAAAACTTTTTAAGACCATTACGAATTAAATGTAAGACCTGTATGGCGACAGCAATGTACAAAGGAAATTTGCCTATTTTACTCACAAATGCCTTTCAGCTAACTAGCACTAAATTTATACTTACCCATGATAGATGCAAAAGAAAACTAGTAAAGTTGTTTTACTTAACTAGTTAAAAAACTAGTTAACTTAAGTTTTTTTACTTTACTAGTTAAGTAAAAAAATAAAGCTTAACTAGTTCGTTTCTAAGGGTATAATAGCAGCTAGTTACCTGTAGCCGCTACAATCTTGAGTCGCAGAATCCAGTGAAAATGTGTCAGTGTGACTCAAACTTTTGCCTGACAGAAAAGTCTTGCAAAAAAAGTATAAAATTGCATATGCAAGATTAATGTATTTAAGGCCAAATTCATTTTCATGTGAATTTAAGACATTTTAAGGCCTTAATTTTAGATACATGAATGTAAGACTTTTTAAGGATGCACAGACGCCCTCTTTACACTTTCTAACCTCACTTCCTTAGATCTCGAAGCAGTTAATTGATTAATCGATTGATTCTTAGATCTAGAATCATCTCAGCAACAAATGCACCGAGTCAAGACTGTAACATCCTTACCTGGTCCATAACTGAAGTTTCATTGTTTCTAGACTAAAAGTTTTCAGTTTTCTGCCTTACTTGTAAGGCTGAAACTAACAGTTATTTTAGTAATTGATTATTCTATCAATTAATTGATTAATCAGATCAAGATATTGGTGCACTCTACAGATTTTTTTGTTTAACCCCTTAAGTTTTTCTTACAAAAATCAGAAAAAACATTAAAAGATGCAAATAAATATCAAATACCTTTTTTTAAAAGAAATATATTAATTCGATAGCCTAAAATGGGATACAGTAGCATTTCTCTAATGGATTTGAATCAGGGTAGGCCACTTGAGGAGTTTTGGCTAGAACATATTTACATAGAAAGGTGATTTTATCTTAAATGTAGATATATTTTGGCTTACTTATGGCTCTGAATATTTTTTTTTTTGAGTCCGTTTACTCCAGTTAACCATTACTAAATTGACGATCATTTCAAAAATCGATTAATCACAATTAATCGTTTCAGCTCTGATTTCTTTCTTCGACATTGATTGGTGCCTTGTGATTCAACGAAATTAGCTTTGAGTGACCATCTTAGCATTTCATCACGTTTTTCTCCTGGCAGATGGTGACGCTGCACATGCAGAAACACGCTGAGGAAGAGGCTGCAGCGGAGCCGTAAGGGGCCGGTGGTGGGAGCATATTTTCACTACTAGCCCCCCTCTCCCTCTCCTCCCCTCTCATCTTAACCCCTCCCTCATTTAACCTCCCATATTGGGCGGGGTATTTGTTCTTGGGACCTTCTACACCTGACCGCGCTCCCTCGGAGCCTGACAAGCGTTTGACGACTCCATCCTTTGTGGTCGACGTTGGAATCCCACCCCGGGATTCTTCCGCGAAAAGGAAGGTTGTGTTGTTTTTAAAATACATTCTCAGAAACACTCCTTCCTGTCCTTTTGTTTGACTGTCACTGACCAAAGCGAGAGAAAGAAACACGCAACTCTTTTTTTAAATTATTGATGAAGAAACTCCAGCGATGCCCAGGTCTGAGGGATCTGTTACACTATTTTTTTTTCTTTTTTGCAACTTAAACAAAAAAATCTAGAATTATCACTGAGATTCACTGTAACGCGGCATGGTTTGAGATGTTTTTATAAGTGTGCAGTTGTGATGTGTTACATCGAGCGACCTGAAGTTACGGTTTTTTTTTTTGTTTTTTTTTCTTTATATTAAGTTGCCGTAAGCTCAGGTTTACGACAGGACTGAGTTCGTTGTTACTGTGTAATCCCCTCGGCCGTATTTAAGAGTGTGGTTGGAGTTGAACAAGAAATTTTTGTTTGCTGCAGTCACTTTTTTTGTTATTTGTTTCTCAGCCAGACGTCCAACGATCGTCTGATTTGAGAACCAAGACACGAATGCGGTGGCGTTTCCTGCTGTACGTTTTAGTCTGCGTGGAGTTACTCCTCGTTTTTTCTTTTGAAGGAATATGTTAAATCACACTGTTACGTGAACCTTGTTTATCAAGAGTGAAGTGAGGTTGTGTTTTATGTTTATTTTTTTATTATTATTATTTTGGTTTTGAATCAGAGCATTGAGCAGAAGGCACAGGAGCTTTATTTTCCACACCGGTTTTCTCATGGAGTGTGGAGCTGAAAGGTGTTAAGAGGAGGTGTTTGATGGAAGAACGACGAAGGAAGAATAAAGTCTCATCTCACATGCCAATAGCCAAGTGACCGGTAGCATAAATCGGCATTTTTAAAGGCAGTTTCCACCCGTTTTTACCAGCACAATGTTCTGTTTATGCAAGTGCTCAGTTCACCTCTACCTGGCATTCCTGAGTTTCTTCAAGTTTTTCATTTGTTATCAAAGTTCTGAAGAACTTTTTTTTCTAAGAAGTGCGATCTAAGATGTTAATAAAAGAAAAATGTGTGCAACATAAAAAAAGGGTCTGTTTTCATTTAACAAAGATATTTTCAAATCAGACATGGTGGAAAGCAGTCAAACCAACAGCTACATATTTATTTATTGGGTTAAGATGATTAAAAATGTGGTACACTCAATTGACCAAAGCCTTTATAAGTAATGGGAGGGGGAAAATGAATCACAAAAAGCTGCAGTTCATCCTTTTGCCATAATCTTTCAAATCCATATTTCTGATCTTTAATCAAGCTTAAAAACTGAAAGACAGACAGCAGGAGCAAAGCCCTGCTGAGGTGGAACAGAGGAGGCCTGAGTTTCTCCAACACGGAGAGAGCTGTATGCGACATGGATCAGAAAAAGTTTTCACCAACAAAACTGAGTGGTTAAAAAGAACGTGATGAAAATTGAATATGAGAAATATTAAGCCCAGGTCAGAGGGTTGAGTGGTATAAGAAGAAAACATGATGCATGAGAGAGGGGCTCTGTGAGGTATTGTGACAGTAAAAAGAGGTTGGTTGTGTTTGCTGCCTGAGAAAAATAACAGTACAACAGGTGATGATCTCCAAAAAAAAAATGTAACTGAGAAGAGACTGATGTGGTGATGGTGGAAACAGAACGGTGAAGGTGAAGACGTCCATTGGAGCTTCTGGAGGTGAGTTGATGTGGATGAAAGCCAATGGCGGTCGGGCCCCCTGAATACTGAATACTGAGGTAAAGGCTGGCAGGTCTGGTCCTCATGTGGAGTGGAGTTCACCTGGGAGAAGGTGGGCCTGTCTAGGCGTACATGGTCAACTGGAGCCACTTCAGAGGGAGGGAGAAGAAAAACATTTTTTTTTTTTTTTTTAGCAGAAATAAAAAAAAATCTTTCATGGTTCAGTTTGCAGTGCTAGAATACTTTTTTCTATTTTTTTAACCTAAGTTTAAATGCACTACAGATAAAGAAGAAAGTCAGTTTAAGTTAAAAATGTGAAAATATAAAACTGATTTCTGTGTTGTGGATGCTGGTAAACGGACCAGGGTGATGCACAACATCTTGAATAACAATAAAACAAATTTTATGTTTGTTTTTTTGTTGTTGTTTTTTTTAATGCAAACATTGTGCAAAAGTTTGTATGTATTGTCAAAATGATATGAACACCCCCACTAAAAATGTCTTGTGTTTAGTCAAGAATGGGACAGATTTAGCCAGATAGCACAGGCAGCTGATGTGAAGAAACACTTTCTTTTTATTCTTTTACAAATTTTAAGATGAAAACAAAAAATTACGTGAGCACTTTGTTCTTCTTTCATTCTAGTTTCACAGTAAGAAGGAACACAACGTACAGGGATTTTTACTCCGAAGTAAATGTTATTGTTAGCTAAGCTTAACTAGCCACGGTGAGCTAATGAGCTAGCTAAGCTAAGCTAAATACAGAAGCGTTTTCAAAGAGTGGCCTATATTTCGTTGTTGGGATATTTTTAATTTATATTTGAATGTATAATTATATGTTTTATGCGGCATAGAGCCCGTCTGGATAGGAGAAAAGAAAATCGTGGTAACGACTTCAATATCTCATAGGAACGACTTTTTTCCCGGTCGTGTCACCAGACGGGCTCTGTAGTTTTAGGTCTAACAACTTAGTCTTTTTTTTTTTTTTTTTTTTTTTTTTGGGGATGAAAAAAAAAAAAATATAAAAAATTTTTTAAAAA
>NW_015113105.1:38611-43079 GCF_001443285.1 Poecilia latipinna | reverse complement strand
TTTTTTCCCGGGCTTGTTCCCCAAGGGGGTCTTTAGTTTTTTGGTTAAAAACTTTTTTTTTTTTTTTTTTTTTTTTTTTTTTTGGTGAGCATGTAAAAAAGCAATTTAAAATATTTTTTAAAAGCCAACTCGTGTTTTTAAAATTTTCATTTTGGCCCATGAGGCATAACCATTGGCATAGTCCGTTCATTTTCAACATGGTGGAGCTCTGAGTGGTTCTCCAAACTTACACCTTCGTCCACTCCAAACCATTTGGTGCTGGAACACCCAACTGTCTCCAAGAGTAAACTATCTAGTTGGTGTTTTGATAGAAAGTTGTAGATTTTGAAGGTTGTCCTCCATTATTCCACTCTGGCAGTGAAATACTCAGAACGATGCTATCTGTACCATAGTATTGTGTTCTTAGATTTGAACACCTCCAACTAAATCAATCAGTTGAAAGCTTGATGATGGCAAGAAAAAGTTTGTAGTTTCTCTGCAACCTGCTCTTGTACTTATATATTTCAGGCTGGATGCTGAACAACAGTTGAAATCCATTAAGACAAACCTAAATGTCTCTCATGATGAAGATTATCTGTGCATGTGTAAACTTGTGGTTGGCATCAGATAAATATGTCAGAATATTACATTTGTGTCATGGTTAATTTGGCTGTCATGCCATAGTGTGTATGCAGGCGTACCTCCAGGACGCTGAGTCTGATGGTTCCATCTCCATCCTGGTCAAATGCTTGGAAGGCCCCTGAGAAGGAAAACAGTGAACAGTAAGTGCTGCTAAACATTTGTGAAAGCTGCAGTATATAACAACATATTTTTTCACATATTTGTTAAAACTGCCACTTTGTTGTGACTGTATGACATGAGACAAAAAATAGGTGAAAAAAGAAAAAAACAAAATCAAACTTCTCCGCTTCCCTCCTGTGGTCCTACTGCCATCTGCAGGGACAACCAATCAGAGCCTGACTTACTGAACATGGCTTCGAGCCGAACCAGGCAGCTGATGAAGCTGTCGAAGTCGATGTTCATGTTCTCGTTGGCGTAGCGCATGGTGATGATGTCATACAGCTGGTTGTTGAGACGGAAGCCTGGACAGGACATAAGACACATGGCTGTACAGTGACAAGAACATTTAGAGGATGAGTTTAGGCTGCAGGTGAAGAAGAATCTCACAGTCAGTTTTAAAAATTTTTTCTTTTTATTTGTAGCAAAAATGTGACGCGACAATAACAACAGAGTACCTTAAGAGTCAAATTATGCAGTTAAACATGTGGTTTCAGCCCGAGTCATAAAATATTAGGCATAATGCTCATGTTGTCTCTATAAAATGAGATCCATTGACTCGTGTTGAATAACTGAAACCTGTTTACTGTGGGGTTTTTTTGTTTTTTACATAATTTTCCACAAATAACACCCTATAGAAAAAAATGTAAGCATTTTCTGTTAGCAAGTGTGTTAAATAATAATGTAACACACTTGCTAACAGAAGATGCATAATTATTATGCATTTTCTGTTAATTTAGGCTAAAGAAAAAAAATCTCCTTTGGCAAAATATGACTTAAGTCATTGTTTAGGAAGGTAATGTTACGTTAGTTTTTGTTTTCCTTTAAACCTAAATTAAATAAATAAATAAATTTCTTGCAGTGGATAGTCAACAAAAATGAGAAGTTCCCTTCTTCAAAAGACAACTCTAGGTGTTTAAACTTTCTAGTTTCATTTATTTTTCCCCTTCTTGTTGGATCATCACATGAAATCCTAACAACACACTGAAGCAATGTGACACAATATGAAAAGGTTGTGCTTCTCTTGACATCGGCAAACTAAACTCGATTTTTTGTCCCGGTGCATCGTTAGTGACGACCCAAGTTACTTCCTGTCTGCTCCTACCTGCGTCATTGACGGCGTTCCTCATCTCGTAGCTGTTGATGCTGCCGGTTTGATCGGCGTTATAATGTTTGAAGATTCCCTGGAAAACAGGAACATATGAATTTGTCGCATAAACAGCTGAATATCATCCCAGCCCAACTGCTCGTAATGAAAAATACCAGCTAAAAAAATGAATTTTTCTTGACGCCAACACTACAAAACACTGCTATTACATTTGATTCAGCTGTTTATTCTAAATGAACATGAACATCTCCCACCTGCCACTGCTTGATCTTATTCCACAGATGTATGAACTCCTGCAGGTTGAGTCTACCTGTCCCGTCCATCTTAAATGGACACGGTTAAGACCAAACTCCACACCATTACGTGCTTTTAATTTGAAATGCAAGTCTTTCCCTCTTTTCATTTTACCCTGTTGACTATCCATGAATGACGAACATCGTGTGAGGCATTTAATAGGGAATGTGGGGGGAGCATTTTCTCAAAGGTAATCTATCAGTATATTCAGCATTACTGAAATAATTGCTAGTCTCAGCCCCGTGCTGGTTGTATCAAACAGGAGCCGACTCCTCCAGGCTAAGTAGAGTTTTCGGTTAAATCCAGACGTTGCCAAGGCGCCGTCACTGACCCGACCAACGGGCCTCGGCAGGTTGCGTCTCCTGTGCACAACACAGCCTGCCTGATGCGCTCGATACAAAGGATACGTCCATCAGAGCAATCATGCTCCTGCAGCTCTCCAGGCTGAAGCCCTCTGTGTTCAGGTCCTTATCTGGAGGGAAAACAAGATGGAAAAAATGTTTGAAAAGACACCACTTTTCTCGGAAAAGTAAAGTTACTACTTGAACTTTGTCACTCCTTACTATAATAATGACCACAAACTTCAATGTGACCTATTGGAAACGCCTGGCATTGCATCTAGATTTTAATGTAACTATAGATGGGACGCATTTATAAAGTTCTTTTGCGTTCTCCTTTCAGATAGTCACTACTTTCTCATGAGGCGTCTCATGAAGTTCCAATAACACACAAAGCTTTGCAGTTGTGACGTATCAAAAGTGTTGGACTTACGCGTGGTGATCACCCTGTTGAGAACGTTTCTCAGTTCATTCGCTGTGATCTCCATGTCCTGGGAGGGAGAGAACGAGCGTCGGACTGATGCACAAATACACTTTCGCCGTCAACACAGCCGATCCTAAAACAAATCATGCGAGTTTCTGCTTCCCGTTTCCGCCCATCTGCACTCACATCACCGGCTATCTCCTGAAAAATAGTCCGGAACTGCTGGTCCTCCTCACTCTCTTCCCCCACCGAGGCCGGAGCCGGCTGCCAGGGAAACGAGGTTCGATAAGAAAAAAAAAAACAAAACTAACAAGCGAAGAGACAAAATTTTGTCGTTGCAACCCAAAATGATGCGAAGCGAACTCAGACTTACCACAGGATGGTCCGCTTCGATCCTGTTCTCTATCTCCCTGGGTGAAAACGGACAAACAGCAGTCACCAGGCTGACACCAGCAGCATCTCATCTACACCTGGAGCTACATGTTGGTACCTGGTGCTTCCTACAGCCTGCAGCTGTAGGTGACCCTGTAGCATCCTCTCATCATGGCCATCTTAAGCCTCTAATGATTCATTTGAACAGTTCTTTTTCCAGGATGGAATGATAACACAACTTACAACTTCAATAAGTTTTGAAAACTCAAATTGGGAAGACATGTTTGATTTTTTTTGTGTGTGTGTGGATTTCCACTGCAAAGAACACAAAATCCTACAAAGTATTTTTGGTCTAGTTTCTTGTGCAGATATCTTAGTACGCTTAAAATAAAACAAAAGTAGCTTTTCAGCGAGATACGGAGAGCTTGTTTTAAGTCAATCATTTCTTAATGTTGGCAGATTATTTCAGTTATAACATTGCAAAAAAATGTCGTGTTACAGTGGTTCGCAAAAGTGTTCATACCCCACGAATGTTTCCATATGTATTGACTCTAGTCAGTCATTAGCCGTCAGACAACTTCTGAAGGCAACTGGTCGCACTTCTCGAAATTTTGATTTGTAAAAAAATGTTTTGAATCATGTGTAATTTTCCTTCTGCTTCACAATTAAAATTCAAGGGAACATACTTATGTCTCGGTTGCAATGTGACAAAATATGGGAGAGTTCAAGGGGTATGAATACTTTTGCAAGCCTGCGAATAAGGGAGCCCAGAGGAACTAGGACTTTTTCATCAATATTCATGAATTATTGACTTAAAACAAGCTCCTTTATGTTGCTGCAAAGCTACTTGTAAGTTAGTTTAGTCTTGTTTCAAGTGTACTAAGATATTTGCAGTAGAAACAAGAACAAACATAAGGGTCAAAATTAACGAATATTTGGACAAACTTCAAACTTCTTCCAACAAATGCCTATCGATGCCATGCTTAACAGTTTTGCACTTTTTTTTTTTTTTTTAGCTTTAACAAACTCATATTGATGCTTCTAAACATACTTCTGAGCATTGTGGCCAAATAGCTACATTTTTGGCCTCATCTCCAGGAAAAAAACTATCATCTGTCAATACAGGTTCATGAGTTCTGTCCTATTTCTTTATAT
>NW_015113105.1:32564-34423 GCF_001443285.1 Poecilia latipinna | reverse complement strand
ATATGAGTGTGAAAGTTTGGGTCTGGTGCTTAAAAATTTGACACAAACTGTGTTTGACCACAAACATGCATCCAATTTGGGTTTGGAAATTATAGAAAATTATAGAAATAATTGCGGTGGATTATAGAAAATCCACAGTAAAGTCAAACTTGTTCACCTGTTTCTTGTTTCTAAAAACTAAAAACAGTTGCAATGAGACTTTCCAAATTAATGTGTCAACTTTTGACCAGGGATTTACACCAGTATTACTGATAGGAACTGTGCACATCTATCCCTCCTGTTTGCTGCTTCGTCCTCCGGTGGTTCACGCCAGTGGCTAGATCTTCCAGCACGAAGTCGTTCGAACGTTTACCGGATCATGCCCATATCGGAAGCCGCTTGTCCTAAAAAAGATTCCATAACAGCTTCGAACTCGGGCCGATTTCTTCCAGTTCTACAAATCAAACTGCCGTTAAAATCGTTCGCTCTTGGGGCTCTTTTTTTTTTTTTTTTTTTCTTTCCCACCCAAACATGTGGTTACCACCCAACAACACAAAGCAGCAGCAGCAGCAGCGAGAAATCAAAACCGAGTGACATCCAGGAAGTAGGACTGGGTACTGCTGGAAATGATACTTTTAAAACTTCTCTGATGAAAGTTGGGTTAGGATTGAACTTAAGAAAGATTTACAGAATTTAAATAATTCACTATAAACATGGCTACCTTAGCAGAGATGCACCAATCAGTCAGAAAAGACAGGAATCTGCCCTGATTTCTTTCTAGTCCTTAAATGCATCAAACTGAACACCTACAGCCAATTTCTCACTTTAAACCAACAGCACATAATTTGATTCCCAATTTTAATATGTTCTCTAATGTATTATTTTCTAATACATTAAAAAAAGGCTTGTAGCAACATTTCAGGAAGACTTGGGGAAAAAAATCCTGAAGTCTGACAACATTTTTAGTTCTGACACCTCCAGCAATACCCAGCCCTCTTCTGCAGCATGTAAAGAAACATCAGAAATATCAAAAAGTATTTGGCCTTTACCACACAAAAAAAGTATTTACCCCCCATTTGTCCTTTACCATGACAGCATATGATGGCCATTGTAGATAGAAAAAAAAAACAGTAATTAATTTCCCCCAAAATACTCTGAAATATTGAGATTAATCTTAGAAATTTTATGTACAATTAAAGGAAATTTCTGAACTTCAAAAGTTGAAAGTTTGTGAGAAAATGACTCGGAAATTTTGAGATTAATCTCAGAAATTTTGCAAAAAATAAAAAATGTTAACACTTTTGACTTTTGACTCCGAGGCATCTGAAATTCCTGAGAATGATCTCAAACTTTCAGAGTTTATTTTTTCTCACAAATCTTTGACATTTGGAGCTCACAAATTTCCATGGATTTTCCTGTTTTTTGTTTGTTTTGTTTTTTTTTTCTGTTTTTTTTTTGTTGGAAATTAATTCCTCTTTTTTTGTATCTACTATAGCCCTAACACACCGTCGTACTTTACAGACCTGTTTTTTGACTACATCAGGACCCCCGTGTCGCTCACTCACTCTGAGGTATTCCTCTTTTCAGAGAAGACTCTCAGGATGAACTCCCCCTCCTGGTGCGGCTCGTACGTGGAAGGCACGATGACGTACTCGCCGGGGCTCAGGCGGAAGCGCTGCGTCACCTCCCGCAGGTTGATGTAGGACTTGGAGCGGGCCTTGGAGGAGTTGAGCAAGAAGAAGTCCTTCTGCATGTGCTGCTTGTTTCCGTGCATCTGCAAAGATGAGTCGCAGCGACAGACGAAAGCACGGATACCAAACAAAGATCAGGTTTAGACTAGGGCTGAAACGATTCCTCGAATGATTCGAGTACCTCGATTA
>NW_015113105.1:15884-28207 GCF_001443285.1 Poecilia latipinna | reverse complement strand
GTTTAGACAATAATCCCTTTGATAACCGATTAAAAACAAATGCAGGATACAACTGACGAATGTTTTGTTGACACCTTCCTCACCTCCTTTGGCACCTGTGGAGAGAATACAAGCGGCAGTGGAAACAAATAGAACATTTATTATTTCAAACAATCAAATTCCATCAGTTCATATTTAAACAAAAGTAGGTTTACGTTAAATCCGTCACCTCGTAGATGGCGAATCCAATGGTGAAGAGGTTGGCCCCCATCTTTCGCTCTTTGCGTCTGTTCTTCTGCATCAGGGACACCACGAAGGTGCAGACCACCTCGTTGTCTTCCGGATCGTCGTCCTCCTCCAGCAGGCGGAGGCGGTACTGAGGGTTTGTCCAGAAGGTGTCTGCAGAACAATCAAATCTTCTCACATTTACATGAAATAAACTTTCATGTTTGACCTTTTATGGTTTTGCACTGATTTGCAAAAGCCATTCAGTTTTTGTTGTTGTTCTTGTTTTAATCAACTGGACAGATGAAAGCAGACATTTTTGATTAATAAAAAGCTTTATTGCTCTACCTGGATAGTTCCTGCAGCCTCCGGCGGAGCAACCTCTCACCCAGCGGCCCTCGTTCACAGAAACCGTCCACTTGTGGATCTTATCGTCCTCTAGGGCGTCGGGTGTCAGGTTACAGATCTCAATCTTAGTGTAATTCTTCTTGAAGTCCTCAAATGACATCCTGAAGGAGAGCAGAAAGTACAACAGACATCATGAATGAAAGGAAACTCAAAAGTGCCTTTTGAGTTTTTTGTTGTATTGTGTGTGGCCCAGAGTAACATTTTCTGTATTTAAAATCCTACGTTACCAATGCCCCAAATATTTTCTAATTTTGCCCAACAAGACCGGCCGTAGTAAATCTCACACCAGCCAGCCGGCGGTCCCATGTAACTCACAAGGTTCCCTTATGTTTTCCCACTTGAGCTCCTGCCCCCCAAAAATGTCTGTGCACACCAAACGCTTCTAAATAACCCCAAAGGATTTGCTCACCAGTAGAAAAATTAAAGTTTTGGAGAACCAAATCTGACAGAAATACAGTCGGATCATCTACATATGGCTGTGGACAACAGATAACTGACTGGCAAAGTTATCTTAGTGACGGAGACTGGGTGCTAAAATTAAATTGAAAGGTGCTTTCAACCAATAATTAGTTCTTACTCTTCAGCAGTTCGTTTATTGGACATTTAAACATTCTTAAACAAATCTAAACATCTTAACGGCAGTCGCATGTTCAATAACCCGACACTCACCAGAACTCTCCATCCTCTGCGTTTTGGTGCTGCAGTTTGTCTTTGTCAGCCTTAGAGAGATTCGCCCACTCTTTGGAGCTGTTGGAAATAAACAAAAAAGAAGATGTAAGTTCCTTAACAAGCAATGTATATCTGAGACTGGGGATAAAACCTTTAAGGAAAGTGTTAAACAAGAAAAAAAGAAATCCTCACTTGTCACTCCAGGGGCCGTTCCATTCCACCTGACCCCATGGGTTCCTGAGACGCACCAGACGAACTTTGTTCTCCTTTTGCTGGGAGGGTTTACACTGTCGTGATGCAGAGAGATGGAAATAGTGAATCGCACGCTGTGGAACCGAATGTGTTCCAGTTGAGCCGCCGGCTTTACCTCGCCCACCGCTGTCACAGAGTAGGCGTGACCCTTCACCAGTCCCGTCACAGTGCGGGTCTCAAAGCGAGCAGGAACCAGAGACTAAAGCCAATCATTGAGCAAAAATCAAGAAGAAACCAAGAACAGAGGAAGAGAAAATATGAGAAAACATAAAAGCAACACACAGACTACACTTCTAACTAACAAAAACTCCTGCATCATACTCAAAAAAGGCTTATCTTATATAGTCACAGTAAGATAACCGATCCCTCACATCAATGGAGCAGCCCATGAGTGAGCCTCTCTCCAGGGCTTTCTTCATGATCTTATAAAGCTCTTTCGGAGCTTCCTTCATCTCATAAAACTCTGTGACGCCTCCCGTGAAATCCTCCATGGCTTCCGTGGTGTTCCCGCCTTTCAGGGCCTCATAAGAGCCGTGAAGCCTAGACAAAGCAACAGGCAACAGAGACTCTTTGGTCACTTTTTCTCCTGTCAATTTAAATGTGTTTATTTAAAAAGGGGCAACGTACATTGATCAACAAATAAGGCTAAACGCAAAAAAAGCTAGTTGCCTTTTGGGCAATTTACTTGGTGCTACACATGTAGGATTGGGTATCAAGCACTTTCAAGTTCTGCCTGAACACATCTCTAATTACGCCTTTAAGCAACAACGTCAGAAACCATACGGACATAAAGGTCAATGTCTCCTTTAGTCACCAATTCTTACCCGCTTCAGCTTGCCAACATCATCTCCTCAGTGCTACCCAGATTGAGTTGTAACTCTGGACCAAGTAACTTAATTTTGTGTGGTGAAACATCTAGAAATCAAAACATTTCTTCAGCTTCCAGGGTTGTCGCTTGCTCCCCAACGTTAGTTCCCAATAGTTCCCATCAGAGAGTTCCCATTAGTTCCCATCAGAGAGTTCCCATTAGTTCCCATCAGAGAGTTCCCATTAGTTCCCATCAGAGAGTTCCCATCAGGAAGGTTTTTGCATTCTTCCTTTCTCTGTAGGAGTGAACTTTGATAGTTCTAATGCTTATTCAGACTTTGGGCTCATGACTGAACATCCAGGCAAGTATGTGAAATCCAAACCAGAATTGTGTGACTAGGGCTTGACAAACGCTCACTTTTATGCTGAGTACGCCAATCGAAGCAGCTTGCAGCATTGCGTTAGGCCATCTTAATCAATGATAGCCACAGTTCCTATTGGCTTACTAAAACTGAAGCCTTTTCAGCAATGGACTCCCTCACTTCACTAGTTTGTTCTAAAGAACCAAGATGTACAATAACCACAACTTGGACATTGCTTCTCTTTCCATGTTTCCAGTTTGCTGAGACAAGGTTCACCAATCAGGAGGTTGTCTTAGCAAGTTGGCTTCCACAGACTCTTCCAGACAGCCTGTATGGTGGGAAGATCGTAAGAAGAGTTTGTAAGGAAGTGCAGCCCTAGATCCTGGAGATACTAGCAACCCTATTACGCCTGAAGCCTTTGTGTTAGAGAAGAGGAAGATCTGACAAAAGCTGACCACACCACAAAGATCCCCTCTTAGGTTTTCTAAAAAATAAAAACATTCCAAATGTCTTTTTTGAGCAATTTAGCCATTAGCAACATTTTGTAAGCCAGCATGTAGTCTTTACTGTAAGATCTGTAAATCTGCCTGTAACTTCTTCTGTAATTTGTCCAAAAGTTTAAAGTAACAATTAATGGTGAGACATGATTAAAAAACATTGATCTAGTTAATTAGAAGCTTTCACAGCCCCAACAATCCCGTCTTTATCCATTGAACCTTCCCAGGTTTGTTCCAATACCTTTGACATAAGAGGTAACATACAAATATGTCTGTAGACTACGTTAATAAAGGTTCATAGTCTTACAGGTATTACATCAGCACAGTTTCAGTTAATTAATAAAGAAATTCCTGACACGGTGCAGGATAACTACTAGATGTAACCATAAATGAAAAAAATTGTAATTAACAATAGGGATCCACAATTGTTTTGAAAAAAAAACCCCACACATCCAAACTCGCATCCACAGAAACAAAAGAAATGCTACATCAGTAAATATAAACTATATGCAATAATGAAAAGTGATAAACGCAGTGCAGCAGCTGAAAGCACCTCGTAATGCCTCTGCTCTTTTATGCTAAGGTATTATGACTTACTTTGCGTAGGCCTTCTCCAGCAGGGCACTCCAGAACTCGTTTCTCTCGGCGGACTTCGTGAAGACCAGCTGGTTGTTGAAAGTCGGGACGCGGTCGTCAATGACGACGTCGACCCAGTCGCCGTAACGCCAGAACTGCAATACAGAGAGTCCAAAAACATGAGATAGATGACAATGTCTGAGTATGTATGGTGATCCCTTCATTACTGGTTCTTCTTTTGTTTATTATTGGACTTTGTGACTGTGGTACTTTGCTAAAGTACTTGTAGCTCCCACACATTTATATTTTGTTACATTACAAAAAAAACAAAGTTCATTATATTTCATTTGGATTTTATGTGACAAACCAAGACAAAGCAGTGGTGGAAGAAAAAAAGAGACGCGATTTTCAAGCATCTGAAAAGTGTGGCATGCATCATTCTCGTTGTGATTACGGCTTATAGCCTTTCTGTCCCGGCTTCACACATACAATAACTTAAATTCTTTTCTATTTTTCTCAGTAAAATAGTTCAAGATGAGTCAAAATAGATGGAGAACATCTACAAATGTAAATTTCCACGTCTTGCAGCAGATTCTGAACTGGATTGAGATCTGGAGACTTTGACTGGACCACTGAACGCGCAGAACAGTGTATGCTTAGGACTGTTGTCCCGCTGGAAAGCTGGGCACCGTATGGTTTTCTTTTCTTACCGCTCTTTTATAAATGCCAGATCTGTGGCATTTCTAAGTGTTACATTTTCTCTAACAAACTTCTACTAAAGAACAACTACGTTTTCACTGAAATGGAATTATACACACTTATAAATAGACTTCTGAATGCAGCCGTTGTACCAGAGTTTATTTAATGGGATCAAAGTAAAACAGGCTAAATGCAAGACAAATATTTCAGATATCGGTCATAGAAAAACAATCTAAACAATGCATTATTGTCTTTACGATTCACAATCATTCACCACTTGCTGCTGGTCTACCACGTAAAAACCCAGGAAAATGCAAGATATTTATGGCTCGAAAGTAACAAAAGAACGTTTAGTATTTATAACAAAATACTAAACGTTCTGTTAGAATAGACATTCAACAGAACATCTGAAATTTTTATTTTTTAAAGTAGATGACCACACCTGGAAGTGAAAGATGCCGGCATAGTTCTCTGTGAAGCTTTGCTCCTGGGGAACAACTCGATAGAGGAGCTTCTCATTCAGGGTGAGACAAGCAATAGCGGCTAACAACCAGCAATCACCTAAACAGAGAAAACAAACTTTGAACAATGCACGTAGGTAAAGAACGTTCCAACGTGAGCGCTTCTGAGCCACAATTTCTACCTCCGACTATATTTAGCCCAGAATATATTGATAAGTTTTGTCCTGCAGGAGGGAAAGTTTTCTGCTAAGTGCTGATCGTTGTGTTTTTGTAACAGTCACACAAGAACAATGTGGATTTTTTTTTTTTTTTTTTACAACAGGGAATGATTAACAGTGTCTGCCAAGACTTTTGTTCCCTTTGGTCCCCTTTATTTGTTGTGTGAACGGAACAACAATGGGAAGTGCTGCCGGTCGGATTCCCTTCCAAAAGAGTAAGCACAAAACGGGGAGGCTGCTGCAGGCAGAGAGGCCGAATGCAGGGGAGACGTGGGATATGGAATAATATAAATTTGTTATAAAAGAATTACTGATTGCACTTTAAAAATTAGGTAGCTTTATGTTATTAAAGGTAAAGTTTAGACAGTAATGATTCCTGGTTAATGTCAAGTTGTCACAAAGACATTTTGAATAATGTCAACTTTGTATTAAAAGTGTCATAATTTACCGAATGACGCTTTATGACAACAGTCATAAATATTCATGAAGGCTTATTCATGTTCATGACATGTGTTATGTCATGTTTATGAAAGTGTCATGACAGTTTTATTCACCCCCCTTCAAATAAAGTGTTACCGAAATTGCTGCCCCATTTTGAAACCTAGAAAGCTTTAAAGGATAAAATCAAACTTTCTTTTGCTGTACAATGTTTAGCCTCCACGTTATCTGCTTTAAGTCTTGCTCTCGCTCGCTATCTCCCAGCCTGAATAAAATGCAAACATGTCTAAAACAGTTTCTTTTTAAATAGCTTCTTATCATTTCTGTGTTTTCTATACCATCTAAAAAAAAATAGAATGCTTAATTTCTCACCCAGCGAGCCACCATCAATGTCAATAAGGCAAAAACAATAAAATCAGATTCCCGCCGTTTCAGTTCAACTCTAAAGAATTAAATAAATTCAACTTTTGAACGTCATCTTTTGAAAGTATAGGGAGAAGCACAAGATTTTAATCCGCTGATGAACCAAATGCGTTTTAAAAAATCTAACGAGACAGAGTTTACCAAGATCTCCCTGACAGATGTCTGTCCTACTCGCTCCTCCGACAATGAACTGAGGGTTTTCACTGATTTCCTGCGAAAACAAAACACAAACGAAAGTTAATTTCAGGTTAAAAGTGGACTATAATGGACGGTTTAATATGAAAGACATTCAAAAAACAGGTATAAAGCAAAGCCTCTTCCTGGATAGCTTCACTTGAATCCCAACATTATTTCATAAGTTTGCTGATGTGTATAAAATTTGTGTATAAAAAAATCATGTCCTACCTCCCAAATGTGGTCCACCCCATCTTATTTTCAACTTTGTGAGATTGCCCTTCCGCCTGCCAACCCGACCTACCTTAGGCCTCTTCCAGACGATGTTCTTGACCTTGTTGGACTTGTGTCCGAGCTCCTTGAAGCCCAGAGACTCCACTGTGGCGGGGAAAGCTTCATCCTCAAACAGAGTCTTCCTCTGCAGGTAGTCCTGTCTCAGGGTGTTGTAGTCCTGGCCGTTAAACCGGATGGGCTTGTTCAGGGACCCTTCCCCGTCTCTCCGTTCTCGTTCCCGGATCAACCGGTCGCAGAAAAAGCCAGATGGCGTGTATGGCATCTCCACTCGGCAGACCTTCAATTTTTTTGTGAGGGGGGAGGAAAAAAAACTGGCCCTGGTCACCTGTACGAAAGTCTTACAAGCCAAAAAGACCCTGGCATAAATCCAAACGGCTATTATCCGATTGGCTGTTCCTCTGCGTGACGTTTCCCCCCGGTCCCCTTCGTCACAGGCGTGAAAGAAACGTTCACCTTTGGGTGGCCATTCACCTGGACGCACAAACGCCACAAACTCACGGGCCACATCAACAGCTGTTTTGTTGCGTTCCCATTGGCCGACGCTCGCCCTGCCATCATTGTTGGGTGACACAAAGGCCAGAGGGCATGGAAAGAGCGGCTGGTGGATGCCCTGCCTCAGCAGAAGGCATTCAAGCCCTTTAAACCTCTTCTCAATGGAGCTCAGCGATGAGCAGCCTCAGCACAACCGGAGCAGGCTGACGCTGTGACGGGCAGCAACACCCGTGTTATATTCTCTTTAAAGTTTCGTCACTGTACCAGATAACACATGTTGACGATAACGGAAATGTTGGTAAAGTCGTCATGGTAATAATAACACAAAGCAGACTTGTTCATTGGAATATCATTGTTTTACTTTGCGTTTTGACTAAGAAGGAAGTCTGAGACTTGAAGATTGGATTGTAGTACAAATTAGATAGATTTTACTAAAAAGATCTCTGGCACTCTGACATTAAGGAGTCATTCATCAGTATGAGTTAAAGTTTGGTTGAAGCTCATTGTCTGACATCTCAGCTTGTCAGGATAAGTGTATACTACCTTACCATTTTTTTTATTCTCTTGAACCGATTCCCTTTTTTGTGTGGAAGAGGTTTAGGGTCACTGAAAAAACTAATTCTGACTTTTTATCTCAGAAGGTTAAAGTCAGAATTCTGAGAAAAAAGTTAAAATTCTGAGATTAGAGCCAAAATTATCAGAAAAAAACATCCGAATTAAACGTCTTAATTCTTCTCTTAATTCTTAAAGTGGAAAGAACAGGATATAAGGAACCAAAAAGAAACAATTTTCAACAGATGATGCCTTAAATTATGCTGCTTTCCTGCCATCTTCTTAAAGATTAACCTGGACTGATCTTACCTCTTTTTGTGAATCCTACAAGTATGTGTTTTCTATCTTTATTGGAAAGTTATTCTGATTAAAGAGCTGTAAAATATCAGAAAATCTTGTTAGTAAATATTGCGATGTTCAATATTAGCTGCCATGTATGCCTATTTTCTTCTCTCTTTCTCACCTGTCACTTTCATCACTCTGCAGCTCATTCTCAATAAGCTCTATCTGGACTTTGACTGAACCATGATTCAAAACTATATATCATTTACCTTCCTCTTCGCATTATGTGCTACGTTGTGTTCATATTTCACAAAACCCCCTTTACATTCTAGTCAAGTTTGAAATTTTAAACATGATAACATTCCAGTAAGGTGGAGGATTTTTGCAGGAGACAGTAGATTTAGCTTCTGAACTAAAACAAGGAGCAGTTTAAGGAAAAAACTTTGATCGGAAAATGACTTCACAAGTTAAAATCTGAACACGAAAAGAGTTAAAATGATTACAGTAATGTAAAATCACCCACACCTTGTTGATATTTGTCTGCAGCTCCATTAGCAACAAAACAGTTAATCAGTCCAAGCAATCACATTCATTAGGTCAAATATTGTCCCATTCAACTGATAAAATTAGCAACCATCGTATTCCTGACTGTTCCCATTGCGGGAATACGCAATCAGTGCCAAAGGAAAAGCAGTCAGGGATTTCTCCAGGATCAGTTGATTTGTATGTCCCAGTCCGTCGTCGCTCTGACGTTCAGGTTGTTCAGTCTGAGCTTGCAGCAGGCTTCCAGGAACTCAAAGGAAGCAGAGATGGATTTAGCACCTGGTGAGAAGATCAGAACAAGGCTTGCTTAGCTTTAAATTAAAGCAACTTTTAAGGCAAGAAGCTTACAAAACTGACTTAACAATAGCTGTTTCCATTGACCGTATGACTGCGCTAATTGGAATCCTGAAAATGAATTTGGTTAATTGAAACGCGGCAATTTCAAAAAAGTTAACCTTTTTCACTAAAATATTTTTGTGCTATGATGAGTTTTTTTTATTTAAACTGTATCGAAATTGGTGTTTTTTGCAAAACTGCCATGAAAGCACTTTTTTTCCACATCAGACGAGTCACATAATCAACAACCAGATGTTACTACTGGTGGAAACCACAAAGAAGACGACAGGAAGTGGTAGGAGGATGATGGCGTGGCATGTTCTTTAATCACTTATCGCGTGAACAAACTCATCCACGTGTGAGTTTCATTGTATTTCTTATTTAATTGAAACACCACAATTGGGAAATGTGTGGGTTTTTTTAGTGGAATATTGACAAAGTTTTGGCCACATTTGTAATAAAAACACAGTTAATGGCAGGCATGGGAAGGATCAGAGCCCCCTGTGGTGGTGTAAGGCTACTGCAGATACACAAAGTAAACTATTTATTTATTTATCCTCTTTTTTTCTTTTCTTTTTTTTACTTCAACATGACTCCAGTTGCTCTGCCTGGGAAGCTTCGATCAGAAATATAGCACTCTTGATCACTGATTTAGAGAGATGATCAATTTTGCAAGAATGTAACAAATAGAAAGTCTCAAAATTCACATTTTTTCCAGTCTCAGATACAGATAAAATGTTTTTGGTCTAGTTTCTAGTGCAAATATTTTAGTACCCTTGAATAAGAAAAAACCAGTCAATAATTCCTTAATAGTGATTAAAAATTACTAGCTATAAGTTAAATAATCTGCCTGTGGAACAAGACATTTTAAGTTATAATATGGAAAAAAATGTCGTGTTCCACTGGCAGGTTATTTCACTTATAGCTAGTACTTTTTCAAAGAGTTATTCACTTAAAACAAGCTCCTATATCTTGCTGAAAAGTTACTTGTAAGTTAGTAGACTTGAAATGAGACAAAGCTAAGATATTTGCACTAGAAACTAAACCAGAAATACTTGGTAAGATTCTGTGTTTTTGCTGTGTGGACTTCTCTGCTGGAGAAGAGCTGCGCAGAGAGCAGCCGAAACAACCATCATTAAATTTAACGATGTTCAAAACAAAGGAACCTTATTTGGTTTTGACATCGTTATTTGCTTGGTTTCATCATGTATTATAATCCGATGTGCTGTAAAACTTACAAATCTTCCCTTGAAACACTCAAACTTCTTTCGGTACGAGTTAAATGTGCTCATTTCAGGGTCGTCCTCACCTGGGACGTGGACGTTCACCGTGGTCGGCTTGCTCTTCACTCCCATGATGGAAACGGACTGAACGACGTTGTCACAGTCAAACCTCCCCTCTTCACTGGCCGAACTGGGAGAAGCAACCGCAACAGCAAACGTCAAACCGGTCCGCGTTGAGTCAGCAGCAGAAGATTTTCCCAACCTCAACTTGAGAATTTTCACGTTTTCAGCAGCGTGACTCACCGACAGAGAAGACGGCCCGACGCCATGCTGAACCGCCGCAGGGAGAAGGCTTTTTTGTCACGGTACTCGAAGGAGTGGCCGTCGTCCAGGTACAGCTCTCCGTCTGCACTGGCCTGAACGTTGAGGAGCAACACAGGTAGAAATGTTCCACGTCGAAACACAAGAATGCTAGCAAACTCTCTAAGGTTTAGCTGAAAACACATCTTGTCTGTTTATGGAGGACACTTCTGAAATATGGCAAATCTTTAAGTATTGGTCATAAAATTCGGTTTTGGTCTGAAAAACACACATATCAGAAGAGCCACACTGTTACTACATGCGCTAAAGCTGATTCAATTCAATTCAGAAATACTTCATTGATTGAGAAAGGTGAGAAAATATCCGCAGTGTTAATTTGCTGATATTAATTTGTGGGGCTCCTGCAAATCAGCTCTCTCAAAAATTCATTGCTTTTCCACACCGATGTTTCAAAATTTGTCTGATAGTTTAAAAAAAAAATTCTGACATTCAAGAGCAAGAACTTTAACCATGTAGAATTTCACTATCCATATTTTTAGAGGTCTCTTGAGACAAATATGTGAATATGTACTATAGTAGATTTGATATCATAAAGTAGAATAGAGTAGCATTAACATTTTGGTATACAGTAAATATTAGCATTTACTGTATGTTTACTAATATTTGATGTTTTTGGGAATAGCCGTTTTAAATCTACCTGGTCTAAGCTGCTACTGTTGCATCAGGTCTGAGTTGCTACCTGGGAGTTTAGGGCCACAGTGACATCTAGAGGTAGCTTCTGGTAGTCGGCCGTACAGGTGCCGCTTCCCGTTGACCTGCAGACCACCGAGCCGCCCCGCTGAAACACTGGAACCTGCCAAAAGTAAACTTAGCTGTAAACACATTTAACTGGAGCAAGATTTGATCTTTCGGGGCTTCTAGTACAATCTGTTTCCAGAATTCGACAACAGTGAGAAAACGGTGTATGCCATTTAAACCACGGAAAAGCTTACTGTGTCCAGGTTGACAGGAAGACTCAAACTCTTTCCTCCTTTGTACGCCTTTGCAGAGCTGATGTCGTACCAAATCTACGACAGAAGGAAATATTTAGTGTCCCATATTCATAAACGGTTACAGTTATAAACGCCTTTACCTCGTCGGAGCCGGGAAGTAAGACTTTGACTGTCTGAGCGCCTTGTTCCGTCACAGGACAGGCGAGCAGGGCTTCCCCTAAGTGAGACAAAAACAACTAACTTCAGAAAAAACAAATGTGTAATATTTCAATATGGAGAAGTGAATCGAAGAAGTGTTCATCACCAATCATGTACTGGTTGTCCTCGGTGAAGGCGCTCTCCTCTTCTGGGAACTCCACCCAAAGAGGTCTGCAAGAGAGTGAATGTTTTACGTTTTTGTGCAGATTGGCACAAATAATAAATCTAATCCCGGTAAAAATAATCCAAAGAGCCATATTTGCACTCAGTTCAGATAAATAAAACTTGTTTAGAGACAGAAATGTGAAAAAAAAAACACATAAAAACTGTAAAGAGAGAATGAATACTTAATATTTGTGCAAAAAGAAAAAAATACAAAAGCACAACATTTTGAACTGAATGACAAAAATAAATTTAAAAAGTGGAGATTCAATGCAGTTATTTCTTGAAAAAAAAATGCTAAAACCATCTTGTGTTATCATATTATTGAATATATTTTAGTCAATCAAGAGCCATTGTGGAGTTAAGGGTCCCTAGAGTCACTTCTGGCTCTTGAGCTGCAGGTTGCAGCAGATCGCAGACGCAGCACGTTTTTAGCTGTATTTCTGTAGGTGAACAGCAGAGGGCAGCATCACTAACCTGACTGGAGGCATACCAGAGGTGTGAGCGAAGTGGAAGAGAGTGTACCAGAACGGCAAAAAGCAGTACCTGGAAGCAGAGGAGTGACAAAGTAATTCCTGTTTTAATACATTTTCCACTAATTTTAGATTAGGTTTTCCAAATACCTTTGAAGGATATTAAAAATAACATTTAAGTAAAAAAAAAAAAAAAAAAAAAAAAAAAAAAAATTAAAAAAAAAGGGGAAAATTGGGGATTTTAAAACTAAAAAAACATAAAAAAAA
>NW_015113105.1:0-12743 GCF_001443285.1 Poecilia latipinna | reverse complement strand
ATTTTCCTTTATTTTTTTATATGGTTTCCAAAATACTTTTAAAGAATTTAAAAAAAAAAATTTAAAAAAAAAAAAAAAAAAAAAAAAAAAAAAAACATCTGAAAAAGACTGGAAAATTGTGGAATTTTAAGCATTAAATACATCTAAAAAATTGCTCAGATGTTTTTTTTTTTTTTTTACCGTTGCTGGATGGCGGTGCGTATCGCCGCGGTGACCTCTTCCCCAAAAAGCCAAGGCTCCCGCCGCTTTGTGTCGTTTGCGGAGTGGCCGCGGAAGAACGGCAGCAGAGCTCCTGCCTGGTACCAGCGCACCAACAACTCTGGATCTGGATCCTTAACAAACCCACCGACATCAGCTGGAACACACAAAAAACCCATTAATCATAGTCATTAATTAGAGGGAAATTATTACTAATAAAATCTTCTTGCAATGGTAGATATTAAGTGTAAAAACTGATTTTAGAGAAATCAAATCTACTCTTAATTAATTAATTGGACCTGGCTTAGTATAGCAAACATTTTTAAAGAAACAGTGAGCCAATTCTTGCTCTTATTGCTGAGAATAGGTTGAGTATTTATTTACTTTCATCCTCAATCAAAAGATTTTTACAACTGTATGCCTTTCTCTTTTTAAGTTTTAGCTCTACAATTATTTAAACTTACCTTTCCTGCAAAACACTTTAAAAAAATTTAACTTATTTTGCTTTGTTTATTGTTGAGCAGCAAATAAAAACTATTATATTTGTCTTGTGGTTTTAGTGCTTTTACAAATTATAGTTCTTCAATCTGGATAACACGGACAGTTTTGGGGGGGTTAAAACATCATTAATTAAAATTTATCGTGACATTGATAAATCAAAATTCTTATCACGCTAAGAAAATTATCACTATAAATAATAAGCGATGCGATAAATGCCCACCCCTAAAAGAAATGCAACCGATGCACAAAGTAATGAGATTTCTTTGAAGTAACAGAATGGCTGCAAAAATGTGCACACAGATTTGTCAAAAACTCTTTTCTTTTTTTTTCCTTTTTTTTTTACATTAACATGCATAATTTAAGCAGTAAAACCAAGGCTTACCTCCACAAAATGCAATGCCTGTCAGGTTCAGGGTCAAAACCATTGGCAGTGAAATCTTCAGATACTCCCAGGTGGCTACGTTGTCGCCGGTCCATATTGCGCCTGCATTCGACATGAAAGCAAAAAAAGTCTGGTTCTGGGTTCATGAGACACAAAGTCTAAAAAATGCATCCAGTTTGAGTCCCTCACCCAGCCTCTGTGACCCAGCAAAGAACGAGCGTGTGAGAACAAATGGCCTCTCGGAGCCTCCTGAGCGGGACGTCAGACCGTCCGCCGTGGCCATGTGCTGCAAGAGCGCGCAATGACACGATTTAGCTTAAATAGTAAATGCTAGTGAATGTAGCTTAGGAGAGAAGACCTGCGGACCTGATAGAAGCCATACAGGTTGTGCAGCTCCCGATGCTCCCAGCCTCCGTGGTGCACCGCATCCTTCGGCATCGTCTGTTCTGGCCCGTTGAAGACGGACGGCTCGTTCATGTCGTTCCACACAAACAGCGACGGCGTCGATCCCTTCATGACACACAGGATCACAATATGCGATCGAGTCAGTGAGCGTTATTTTTTTGTTTTTGCTTCTTGGTTGTATTATTTTGCCCGTTGATAGCGTTAGTTCTTCTCTGATAATATTTTACATTTTCGGTTTGGTTCGCTTTCTCACTGCACTGTGTCAAACGATTCAAACCAATTCACCTCCTTGCCTGTGGTGGCGTTGCGCCAAGAACCACTGGAAGAAACGGCGAGAAAACTTCCAAAGAAGATCAGCGCAACTTTCCTCTTCACAAAATGTAAACAGTGGAGTAGCATCAGATTTTAGCGGTTGTAGGGTTTCTATTTTTGTCTATGGTGAAACACCAGCCATTTTTCCCTGTAGTGCTAGACTTGCGCATTTATTTTGACTCTACTGACCCAGAAAGCCCTGCGCTGTAGTCCACTTCCTGCTTTTGGAGCGATCTCTGGTCCGCTTGCATTCAAACTGCGCCAGAGTTCACTGCGACCAAACCGAGACCAGGGTCTTCAGGCAGACCAGAGTTTGGTTGTGTGTTCACACCTCCAAAAACGAACCGGACTTTCTAGACAAACGAACTAGAGTTTGATTAAAGCGGATTAAACATGGCTGGTGTGAACCCAAGTCTTTGAACCCATTTCTCTGTGGAATTGCCATCATATTTGAATCAACCTGATGAGAAACCCAATCATGCATTTTGAAATAAAAATATATATTTTTTGGATTTTCTGGCTTGTAAAAGAACTCATGATGCTGTGAACTCCAACAACGTTCTTAGGGAATTTTGGAAAAATCAGAAGCCCGTAGCATCACCAATTCTCTTCTATGCAGTCATATTCAATAAATCAGAATACACGTCCAGGTGGGTTTTGTTTGTCAGATTAAAAGTACCTTTTGAAAATGAGCAGGTATTAAACAGACCCATAATTAAAGTCTCGTGTTTTTCTCCTGATCATAAGCCAAACTTTCTCTGTTGATCATTACCTTGTATTTATCAAAGCTGTAGCACCTGGAGTACCACGCTCGGGTTTCAGGACAACTGAAGTCAAGATACGACGACTCGCCTGTGAGAAAGGCAAAGACAATCTGCAATTAGGATTTTTCTGGGCTTTTTCTTCTTTCTTCAAAGTGTTCAGAGGTTGGTGCAGTTTTTGGTCAGGCATCACCTGGCCAGCATGTTCCCTGAAAGATCTGCCCCTCTCTGTCCTTAACAAAATGCCCTCCATCTCTGGCCTCACGGTAGAGCGGCCAATCAGGGTCGACCTTAATATGCGGATCACTTATCACAATCATCTGAAATTCAAACAAACAAACAAACAAAAAAAGGTTCAAAGCAAAAGGAAAATTCAGTAAATTGTGCAAATTTTTGCAACCGACCTTCCGCTTCTTCTTCTCCAGATGTTGCTGCAGAGCCGCCGGTTTGGGAAACAGAGCGGGGTCCCAGGTGAAGTAGCGCTTCCCGTCCGTGTGCTCGATGTCCAGCCAGATGACGTCGTACGGGATCTTGTGGCGATCGAACCCGGCGTCCACGGCCTTCACGTCGGCCTCGTCGTTGTAGTTCCAGCGGCACTGGTGGTAACCGAGGGAAAACAGCGGCGGCATGGCTTGGTATCCTAAATGGCAAGATAACAAGAAGTGATTTTTTTATTTTATTTTATTTTTTTTTTAGATACGCAAAATGTTCCAATAAATTAACAACCACTTGCGCACCTGTGAGCTGAGCGTACTGTTTGAAGAGCTGCTGCGGCGCGGGCCCGAGCAGAATCATGCAGTCGATCACGCCGCTCTCCGAGAGCCAGTGGACGTCGGTCTGAGGCCGCAGCCGCCGCTTCTTCACCGGAGGCGTTTCACCGCCCTGCGAGACGGAGAGTTTGGCACTGGAAATCATTTTGCACATGAAAAAGTTGCAGTGCATTGCGAAAAGTTTGATAAAAAAGTTTGACTGCCTTTTTTGTTTTGGGGAAAATTTTCAATTTTTAACCAGATGGCATTCACAAAGGTTGTTATACTTAACTAAAATGAAATAAATAAAAACGGTAATTAATGAGGAAAAATTGTAACTGGAACTACAATGTGCAGGTAGCAGGGTAAGTGTAATTATTCTTGAACATGAAAGCTGTATAATGTTGCTTCTCCTCCTTGAAAAATAAGCAATTATAGAAAAAAAAAACATTCTCATCTCACTGAGAAAAGCTTACCTGAGGGTCGGATGGGGAGTACTGGATGTTTATGAACGTGTCCGACGCGTTCAGCCAGAACACGCCAACGGTCCTGTCCGGTTTGTGACCCACTATCAGCGGCACAGATCCGTACAAACCGAGCCGGCAGTACAAGTCGGCGGCGAACACGTCCAGGTTGTATAACCGATAAGGTTCGCCATCGCTGCAGGAGGAAATACATCGTTGATGTCACAGTTGAAGTGACGACACTGACGATGTGAGACGTGATCACCTGGTGTCTCTGAGCCGCAGCCTGTCTGCGTGCTGCGGCAGACCATAGACATGCTGGAACCCGTGAAGGCAGAAGTCTGCGCCGAGGCTGCTGGGACCTGGAAAAAATAAAAATAGAGTACTTAAATAACTAAATCAACATTCAGGATTTGTTGTCGTAATAAAGATGAAACCCCAAAAGCAAGCAGTTGGTTACCAAAGGGGTACAAAGTCGAGAATCAGTCGATGTCTTGAACTTTTTCACATTTGTTGAGTTTTAGCCTCAAACATTTATTTACTTTGAGGGGATTTTATGTGATAGATCAACACAAAGTAGAATGTAACTTTGAAGGTTTGGTCTTACTTTTTTAAAATAAAAATCCCCCCTTACTTACTTCAGGTCAGTTATGCTAGCTTGACTTTGACAACCTTAATGTAGATGTGCTGTGGAATTAGGTGTGTATCAGTTCAGTTAAAAAGAAAAGAGGTGACACACACTCCAACTCTCTGACAGATCATCACTGGAGCAGGTGTTTAAATGATCTAATTTGGTAGATTAGTACAGTGATTAATTATTAATAATCACTTTAATAACCACAAAATAAACATCAATCCTGAAAAGATAAAACTGTAGCTGAGTGAATGTTCTGTTCTTTGCATGGGAAACATTTAGCTGTTTTTTGGTGTTAAATCCTGACACTAGTAACATTGTTGTCAATCAGTTGCTATAGCAACGGGTCTGCATGTGGTATAGAGGACACAATCGTGAGAAAAAAGAAGACTACAACCTACAGCTGTAACTGCAGTACACTGCTGTGTTTCGGTCACTAACACAATCAAAGTTTGTCGTTGCTACGTGACAACCGTGAAAAGATTGAATGGTTGATGAAAGTTTCGGAATACAAATAGAGAAGAAAACAAAAAAGAATGAAATAAAACCCAAAGCAGGTGCAAACCATTTGCTTTGATGTCCTCAAAGTTCCTAAAAGTCTCCCTCCACAGTGACTTCTTGTCCTCTTCAAGCTGAAACAGAAGCAGAAAGCAACCAAAAGACCAAATGAAGTTTTCATAAAGAGCAGCCTGAATTTGCACTTTGAGTTTTCTTATTTCCTCACCTTACTACGTTGTGATGATGCCAGGTTAAAAAAAAATAAAAATAAAAATAATACAAAAACAACAACAAAAAAGACATCTTAAATAATTATAGGACCACCATCTTTGTTAGAATGAAAAGATTGTCTTACAACTTCACCTGGGTTTATTCTGCAAGCTTTCAAACCACAGTTTGTCCTTGGAGTTGAAGGTGACGATCACTTCCTGATCACACAAAACCTCCAGCCGGAAAGGGAAGTGCCACACTCTGACCTGGTATCGTCCTGAAGACCAGGACAGGGTGACGGAGTCCTTAGTCTTGCTCTCCACTCTCAACCTGCAAAAAAGAAAACGGTGAATTTCCAGTGATGCTCGTATGCAGAAATGCTGAATATAATCGGAACAAGAGGATATTGGAAGTTCGGTAGCTCTTACTGTTCACTAGGAGGTTCCCCGGTCAACACATCTGGAACTCTGTAACGAGTTTTGATGGGCCAGATCTCGTCTATTACGATCCTTACGGTGTCGTTTTTGGAAGGTGTCAAAGAAAGAAGCAGTCTGGTCTGTGGATAAAAAAAATGGTTCATGAAGAAAATTGTTTATTTGGATGGAAGGGTAAGGATCTTCTGATAAAGACCAAAGAGGCAGAGAGAAATTATATCAAAGAGATACAACTGTATAAATGTCATCAAAAAAATATCGACATCACAACATGAAGAATGAGTGAAATTTCAAGAATTTCCACCGAGAATTTCATACAATTTCTTAAAAGGATTTCCTTCCTTCTTGAATTACTTTCACAGAAAGACAGAAATTCAAGACAAGATGACAAAGAGACAAGTCCTTTCATGTTTTTGTCAAAGTTTTAAACTAATAAAAACCAATTTGATCATCAGTATTTTACCCAAGCGTAGGGTTATTTTAAAAGCAACCTTTAGTCTGTTGGGAAGTGCCATAAATTTTTATGAAGTACAAAAATAACTTTTCCCTTTTCCTTATCAGATAAATGGCTTCCCTCAGCCAGAGGTTAGGTTTCCTAAAGAATGATTAAACATAAACAGCACAGTGGATGTACAACATTGGAAATATCTTGGTACAATTGTCGACAACCACTTGACCCTTGATGCTGATGCGGACGCAGTCGGGCTCATCTGCTTTTGTATTGTTAATTTAAAAAAAAGTTAAGTTTTGATGTTGACATCCTATTTATGAAAATGTTTTGTCCCTCAGGTTTATCGCTGGACTAATCCTGGCTCTGCTTTGTAAATTGAGTAAATTACCCCCAATATAAAGTATATGTAATGTGGAAAAAAAAACATGGATAATTTTTCCTGTTGAGTTTCAGTAAACCAACCTTTGTGCCATCTTCCAAAAGCTCAAAACGTGCGCCCTTCTCCGTGAGGACAAGGGAATCCAAAAGAAGTCGGTACTTCAGGTTTGGACCCTGGATCTGTCGCCTCAAAAGTAGATCAAAATTTATAAGCGCATGGATCTTTCTCAATCAAAAAGTCACATTAAAAATATTGTATACATACCTGTAAAAAGCAACATTCTCACTTTTTTTGAATTTCTCCTTCCCCTCATCATTAGGGACAACACTGAAACCCAGTTATAAAAGAAAAGACTACACTCATTATTCAGCTATTAAAAAATTACATGCAAAATTGGTGAATAAAAAAAGTAAATAAACCTAAAATCTAGTGAATTAGTAGACCCATATACTTTTCATTTGATAGAAAGCATTAAATGTGCAAATCTAAACTTTCTCCATTCAGTTTTATTCATCAAAATATGCCAAAGGTCAAGTTGCAGGACAGACATAACATGAAGCAACATGCAAATACCTAATAATAGGTTCGCTCTTTGCCGCCATTTCAAGCAAACTCGGACAGAAACAGCAGCTGTTTACTGTGGTCCTTTCTCCTTCAGTGAAACACAATGACTGGTTTTTTATGAGTTAACGTGTTCCTATTGACAGCTGAAGGCTGAGCGTGTAGAAGAAGGAAGTGAGTGCGTCAAATCCGCAACAAAAATCCAACGCACGGTGAGGATTTTCAAAATAAAACGAAATCCTACGTCGTGTCAGTGGATGCGTAGCAACTCCGCCATATTGTGAGTGGCAAGCTTGGCAGTAAAAACATATTGTAGCAACAACATCAACAACAAAAAAACCGCAAGGAAACATATTACTTTTTTTATTTAGTAAAAAAAATATTTAATACAAATATTAGTACATAAAATGCGCCATAAGAGGCATAAAATGACATCGGAAACTATTCTACGTCTATAAAAATTTCATTAACGCTAAAGTTCCGCTATGTTGTAAGAAAAAAAAAACTATTATTCTTGGGTTGCGTGTTTCAAATCGCATTTTTCTGTTTTTAATCATCACTTCAATACATAATTGTAAATTAACTAATTTAACATACATACATACATACATACATACATACATACATACATACATACATACATACATACATACATACATACATACATACTTAAAAGAATAATATTTTCATTTTTGTTTGAATAAATAGCTCTCGTTTGTTATTATTCAAATCAAACAAGTTCGAAATCCACCTTATGGCAAAATATGGAATTGTTTAATGACCTCTGTCTCCCTCTTGTGGCGGTTGCGTAAGTTACAGGGGAAAATCGCCCAGCCGGACCTGGAGGCGGATGCAAGTCCACCTTACCTGCAGTGCATTTCTGCAAGATGCTAGATGTCCAGTTTCATCGCTTGTGTTTGGTGGTCTTAGCGTTCGGTTTTCACCTCGGAAGGGCGGCGGAGGTCTCAGTATGGAGCGTAAACATCAACTCGGTCAGTGTTTTACCTTCGGTGTGAGCGTTTCTACGGAGAAAGCCCAGGCTCGTGCTAAATGTTCAGCAGCTGGTAGCTAAGGCTGCTAACTAGCCACTAGCAAAGCGCTCCTCCGGATGAGAGGTCCAGCTGCTGTCAGCAAGGCTAATGATACATGACTGCTGATGTTCTTGTCATTTTTTTAAATACTCGGAATTTTCCTTCGATAGAATCCAAAATGTCTGTAACAAACTAAAGGCAGGCTGTCTCCTGGACTGTTAAGGCAGCTTTTAATGAAAATATATTTTTTTAAAGATGTACGCCTGCCAGCAATAATAATTGCTGTTAAGGTATTCTTAAATTCAGGGATGCTAACCGTTGTGCCATAGGCGAAATAAATAGATGTAGAGATAAACTTGAATTCCAAGATTTAATTCCATCAGTTCATTCATTTACATGGAGCAAGCTCTTGTCATGATATTTCGTTGTATTTATGTAAATAATAATAAAGGTCACAAAGGAGAATTTTAAGAACCATCAAATCTACTTAATCTCAACTCCAGTTAGATTAAATGTGGCAGCTGTAGCTCTTAAAAACATACAATAATTGAATTAAATAGTAGTTTCAAATATGTTTGTTTTTGTATTTGTTGCGCTGTCATGGAGACGACAGTGGAAAAAGTACCTCCAACAGCAAAAGCAACAATCCCGACCCCTGTGTCAATTTTGGGAATTTGCCAATATTACATACAACTTAGCGATATCACTGCAAATGATTTTTATGAAAATAATCTATTTTCTTTATGATAAACAAAAGAAGGGAGGAAGGCTTATTTCTTTCCTTCCATCCTTCCTTGCACCCTTTGTTCCTTAATTAATTTCATCCTCCTTTTCTCCTTCCCTTCCTTCGTTCCTTTCACCCTTCCTCACAGCTTTCTTTCTATTTTTCTTTCTTGATTCCTCTCTTTCTTTCTTCTCTTCTTTCCTTCCTTCGATCCAAAAATTGAACAGTATTCATCAATACGCATCTGGAAAGTTGTATCTGTATATTTGTAAATTACCCTGAATTTTCTAACTGGCATTAGAAAAGGATGCATTAATGGTGGAATACGTAATAGGCAAAACCAGACACTGCCAGGCGGTTCATAGAGGTCCTCATAGAGGTCCAGAAAAGGGAAGAAAAGATGAGTTGCTGCGTCAGATAAAGTCTCATCAGTTGCTGTCTGTGTTGTGCTTTCAGACACAGGACGCTGTGTTTCGGAAGACGCTGTACGCCAACACCACCATCTTTATGAGGTGTAAGTACTCGCATCAAAACATGTGTTTCTCTGTAGCCTCGGTTTTATTCTTGTATCATGGCCACTTTTCTTTGTGCCTGGGCATTTTTTTCACTGACCTACGGAGCTCAAGGTCGTTGTGTAACCTCACCCCACCTCACATTCCTCTTGATAACATAATCTGTGAAAGTCGTTTAAAACTGTGAGCTTTTGCTCCCTATTGTGTCTGATGATCCTGTTTGCTCTCCTCTGTGCAGTTCTGAACAACATGGGGTCATGTGAAAAATTTCTGGCCTTTAACATCAGCTGGTACCTGCGCTCGTCCGTTTGCTACAATGAGGTCTTCAACACCCCAGTGAGCGGTGCTTCTGTTTGTTGATGTTTGGTCTTTCTACTCAGCGTAGCTGCTAGACTTCATAGCCACCACTCCCCCCAACAAACCCAGGAAATGTTTTGATGTCATTTTCAGGTTTTCTTGGTTCAAATTACATTCCTGCTCTTTTTTATTAAGCTTTCGACGCACAAATAGGCCTGCCACCGATCAGTTTTGCCAGACGATAAATTGTCCCTGCAGTTATTATGATAAAGTACAACGTTGTAATTTTGAGACCATTTTAAAGTAATGTATTGATAATGGTATAATAATGCAAGTTCATCCTCTCAAACACCAATAAACTTTAATTTTATAAAGAACATTTCACACTGGAAGTGGGCGATATTTTAAATATCCAAAATAGGGAAGCACGATTTATCGGTGCTAGCATCGATATCAAATGAAAATCATTTTTTATGGGATCGGTCCGATAAATGAAACTGGGCTGATATGAACAACCAATATTTATTTTCATCTTGTTGCCATCCGTTTCTGCTTGGTCTGGTGCTGAAACAGTAGAGATAGTAACAGTAATGCTAATATCGGATATCGACATCAAACCCGAATTGTTATATTGGTGCATCTCTAATCCAAAATAAGACATGGCGACCAAAACAATGAATTAAACTGATATAAGAACCACACAACTAAAACCGTAAATGAAATGGATTATGATGTCTGCGTGAACAAAATTTCCCTTCAAAAAATATTGAACATCAGAATGGAAATTATTGAACTCATCTTGATTTTTCATGCGATTAATAAGCAAATGTGCAAATATACGGATCGGAGTATGTTTTCACCCTGTTTAGTAAATCGTAACTGCAGATGAAATCCAGTTATGTTTTTGTTTTTGTTTGTTTTTTGAAGGACAACAAAGCGATGAACATGTTCGGCATGGACCACATGTTGAAAGACGGTTGGAGCGGCTTCTACACTCAGGGCTACATGTACTTTGAGAACTGCTCCTACCTTTTCACCCCGAAGGTAAAAGCTGACAAAACGTATTCGCTTTCGGTAACACCTGCGGTACCTGAACACGTTTGAAAAAAATGGGGTTTTTTTGCAGGTTTATTTCCCAGACTTCAACCCCTATCAGCCACTGTCCAGTCCAAAGGTGATTGATTTCATTGGTCTGAAAGCTCCGACGTCGTTTAACACGGCCGCACGGTTTTATTGGTGTTCTTTGTTTATTGTAACTTTGTCTTTCAGAGTGATCCATCAAATCAGACCTTTACTTGGCCTGAAAAACCGGTGAGGAATCCTTTTATTACATTTAACTAAATTGTACAAAGTAACTGCGTTAAACCATATTTTCAATTTTACTGATACTTATTGATACTGTTGTGGTATAAATAGTTGAGAAAATAAAAATAAGGTCTTTTTTTAACATCAATAGTTGACATTTATTGAGACAACAATAAATCATAATTCTTATCAAAATACAATAAATGCCCAACCATACATCAAACCAAAATTTAGTAGTTGAAAACTTAAAGATGCACGATATATTGGTATTGGTATCTGTATTGGTCGATTTTAGTAACTTTTTTATCATATCGGTATTGGTGATATGATAGTGATGCAGCACAGGATTATGGGAAGCAATGTGGTGGTGAGGACACCACCACATTGGAAATGTATATATAGTAAATATAAAAATACTATTATAGCTGCTGGCCGGTAACATTATCGGCCATAGCAGCAGAATATTGCATATCGATATCGGCATCGGCGCAAATGTTCAAAATGGTGCTTCCCTTAATAAGCTGAACTTTTTTTTTTTTTTTTTATAAAAATCCTAGCTTTATGTTTCACATTTCTGAAATCCAGATGTGGCTGCACATCGATTTCGGCCCAGATTTTCAAATCGGTGCACCCTTTAAATAAACAGAATTTTTTTTTATGTTTTTCAAATTAAAATTGTGCCCTTGTGTTTCAAAATTCTCAAATCTGGAAAGATTTTTGCTCATTTTCACTGACGAGGCTAAGTGATGTTTTCCAGGAAATCAGCGCGGTGGCCAAAGCCTGGGTGGACGGGCCCTACCTGTTCATAGTGAAGGTGCAGCCTGTGGCTCGCAGCTTGGAGATAGAAGACATCTTATCAGAGCAGCTCAACTTTGCTTTCACAAGTGAGGGCCAAACTTTATTTGTAAAACTTTTCTTTTTAGAAAATTTCCTTCTAAAATCAGCTTTTAAATATCACCAGTGACCGATTTCCTTTTAACTCCTCAGTGAAAGTGGAGATGAAAGGACCACATGACTACTCGTCCCCAGCAGACTGGCCTCTGATGATCGTACGCATCTTTATTTCCTGAAGGATAACTCACCTTCTTTTTCTTTATTAGTGCTGCACCTCATTCGGTTGCTGTTTGCATGGCCTCAAAGTGAAGCTGCGTGCGTTTCTCTCCCAGTTCTTCATGGTGATGTGCATCGTGTACGTTCTGTTCGGGGCGCTCTGGCTCTTCTGGTGCGTCTGTTACTGGAGGGATCTGCTGCGGATCCAGTACTGGATCGGCGCCGTCATCATCCTCGGCATGCTGGAGAAAGCCGTCTTCTACTCCGAATACCAGAGCATCCGCTACAAAGGAGACTACGGTCGGACATGTTTGCTCGGGTCTGGGCGTGTTTGTTTTTCCATTTCCCCCCCACCCCAAGTCCGTCTTGTTGCATTTTGGTTTCTGTTTTTGCAGTCCTGGGAGCTGTGATTTTTGCCGAGCTGCTCTCTGCGCTCAAACGATCCCTGGCTCGAATCCTGGTTCTCATAGTCAGTCTTGGTTATGGCATAGTCAGGTGTGTCAGCTGCTGTGAAAGATAAAAATCTAGGAGCCCGGCGCATGAACTGCGGCTGAATAATCCCTGTTTCTCCCTGCGGTGCAGACCACGGCTGGGTACCACGGTGCACCGCCTGGCGGCCGTTGGACTCCTCTACCTCCTCTTCTCCTCTGTAGACGGAGTGCTCAGAGTGACGGGCGTAAGTAACCAACTTTCTATATGAGACATTTTTAAGCAAGCAGTTCGTCGTGACAGTATTCATGTCCCTAGACCTTTTCCAAAATGTGCCACTTTACAACCACAGAGTGCAAAAAATGAAATGTGTATATATGTTTTTACCTCTGATACTCCTAAATATAACTTAGTGTAATCAACTACATTCAGAACTCGCCTAATTAATAGTCGATG
>NW_015113104.1:582789-583632 GCF_001443285.1 Poecilia latipinna | reverse complement strand
TCACAATGACGAATGTGACACAAGATATTTATCAGCTTGACATAATGCTCGGAAATGTCAGGAAGGTACCAGATATTTCATAACATGTTTGAATGAAATAATATAACTGATAACTGAAGGCGGCTTCGGAAGGCTGTGTTGAGTTTTTTTATTTTATTTTATTTTTTTATGGTATTTTTTGTTCCAAACAACATGCTTTCAAAGCTGATTTGGGTCAACAACGGTCACAGTTTCCACTCATGCATACTGGCTATCTCGCTCTGTTGTTCGCATGTGTGACGCATTTCACATTATGTGGTGAAATCTCTGAGTTCTGCGACAGTGGCCTCTGAGTCTGTTTACTTATCAGAGAGTACATGACATCCATCGAGTCATTTCTGCTGTGTTTACCCCCGAAGTCTGACCACGGCCAGCAATTTTACAACCAGTCAATTCTGAAATAAGTGGGTTGCCTATTAGAGAAAGACGCAGCAGCAAACAGCAGCTCGTGAACTCCATGTGCTCACAGGCGTCTCTGCTGACTTGCTGCTGTTTGCTTTTGCCGGCACTCATGTCCTTATTGATACACCAGAGGATAGATTCATATAGCAAACAACGCCCAGGTGATTTGAGTTGTTGATGCTCAAATGTTCCATTATAATAGTGTGTGCTAGAACCTGCAGTCAAAATCAAATGTACTTATTTCTCATCAAGCTACTTGGGTTGTATTTTAGTAAAGTAAGGAAAACGTTTTAAAATGTCTTCCACTTCTTCTCATCAGAAAGGTTTTTGGCTCAGAGTGCAATGATGATCTTTTTTTTTTTTTTTTTTTACATTTTTGGGGGTAATTCCTAAGGCCAAAAC
>NW_015113104.1:574984-577225 GCF_001443285.1 Poecilia latipinna | reverse complement strand
GAGTGCAATGATGATCTTTTTTTTTTTTTTTTTTTACATTTTTGGGGGTAATTCCTAAGGCCAAAACTGATTACGCTATAGCTGCCCTACGCCAGGTAGGGTATTCATACCCGATTAGTTGCATCATAGCTTGCAGTTTGAGTTTTTCCTCTCCTACATTATTTTGCATGTAGACTAAAAAGTTTGCTTTGCTTGTCTCGAACAGGAAACAACATGCAGCAGTTCTATTTTCTCCTCCACAAATGCCGTGTTTGTAGGGTGGACGACTAGTAGCTGGCAACAGAATCTCCCACCAGAGCAGTTTGATCCCTGAAGCTCCTCCAGAGTGACTTCCTGTCTGCTTTTCTGATTAATGCTCTCCTAGTCCAGCCTCTTGGTTTAGGTGGACGATCGTTTTTTCCAGTTTCAGATGATGGTCAGATCAGTACTCTGTGGGTTGTTGGTCTTCATGATGCGCGCGGTGTGTGTTTGTACAGTAAAATAAGCTTAAAACTATAGATGTAATGTCACAGAATGGACAAAAGTTAAAGCGTTCTAATTTATTTTTGCAAAGGACTGCGATCAGGCCCGTTCAGAACATACCCTGCCTCTCGCCTAATGATTGTTGGAGTGAGGCAATAGCCCACTGCAACCATGCGGCAATAGGTGAGTACAGACAATATTTAAGCACAAAATTAAAGCAAGACCTGGAAGAAGCCTGGGAGACCACCCTAAACTGGTACAGAGGACAAGAATTTGCACGGACGCACATTTAGTAGAGGCAGCTAAGAGACGGCGGTGCCTTTGAGTCTATATTGTTAGAAATTCCCTCTAGATGAATCGAGATTTCTAGATCATCATTCTGAAAGTGGCTTTAAATCAAAAGACAAATTCTTGTCGCAGGAATAAAGTTGAAGAGGAAAACTGGTCAAACTAAATTTGATGAAGTCGCTCGCTGAGGGACCAGAGGGAGACGCACTCAGTCCTGACCTGCTGCCTTGCATTTGATTTGTCTGAAAGCATGCAGACACCCTGTCACTGGCAGCTATAAATAGAGCATGTCCAGGCACACACACACGGCACATAATTGCAGCAGTCCATGTCTATTGATTTTTTTCTATCATTAGCTGAGCATCTACTTTCTGACATAACAGGGATTCATTTGGGCAGAGAACTGGTTCAGCAGGCCTGTAGGACCTTCTTTGCTGCTGTTATATAACCGCCACGGTGGGATATACCTCCAAACCTGAAGGCTTGATTCACTCCTCAAGTGCTACAGATTAACTCCATCCAGTCGTATCCATTCTTATATTAGCTATGCCGGGGAGCAGAGGAGTGCTCAAAAGAAGCAGAGGCAGACCTCGATGCCATTTCATTTGCATTTCGTCCATTATGCAACGTGTTCCTCTGCTGTTGCAGAGGAGTGAAAATGAGCTGAACTCCAGTGACCTATCCAATGAGGAACCCCGCACCAGCCCTCCAGCCGGCCGGCTGTACCGTGGAGCAGCAGCTGAGGAAACACGTACGAACATCAACAACGCAGACACTTCTCCAGATTACCCAACGAACACACTCCTCAGTGAGTCCAAGAGCGCTGGCACTGCACAAGATCACATGCTATTGTGAAACAAATCTGGGTTCAGTGTCCTCTGTTAGAGGAAGGATGGAGGGCAGCAGATTTGGAGCCAGGTGTTTTTCCACCTTCCTGTCACATCATGTGTTAGTGGCACAAGTTAATGATTATTGATTTGCTCGAACCAGGTGACAGCCTGTTTGCGTCTGTGTGTGTGTGTGTGTGTGTGTGTGTGTGTGTGTGTGTGTGTGTGTGTGTGTGTGTGTGTGTGTGTGTGACTGGAAAATCCCACTTGAGCATCTTTGTTTATTATCAGAGGAGATGTGTGTCGACTCTTAAACTTTGAACGATTCATACGGTAACTGTGATATCTTCCCACAGATGAAGATGTGAAAGTCAAAGTGGATCTTTCCGTTTCCTCTGTCGCGGGTGGGCAGCTGTCCTTGACAGGTTGGTGTGGTCAGAACCAGACAGGCTCCCCATTTAGAGCTACCGCTCTGCTGATAGGAGCGAACACTGTGTGCTTTTTTTCCTCAACCCGAGTGCCGCATCGATCTGCAGTGACAGACAGAGCCAAAGCATGGCAGTAAGAGCAGCCGCAGTAGTATTCGTTAACTTCTGACAACGACGACAAGGCAGGACCGATCTCATGCTGGCAATCCCGATCTCATGCTGGCAATCCCGATCTC